>NW_026986440.1:0-25979 GCF_018555375.3 Anguilla rostrata
CCCTAAAGAATATTTAAAATAAAACTAAACATCTGAAGTGGCATCTGAAGAAATTTTTTATTTTATTTGATCTCAGCCCCCAGAAACTGTATAGTTGCCTTTCACCATTCCTTGTATCACTGGCATGTAAATATGAGGTTGCACACACACAAAATGCCTTTGTCATCTATGACCATGGGAAAAAGAGCTTTCAACTCAGAAGAGACAGACAGTTGTTGACACAAATCTGGTTTGTGTGCAGTCGGTTCCTCATGCTAAGCAGCCGACAGCTACCAGCCAGCTAGTTAGGATCCCCTTATCCTACACACTGCTAAGGGATCAGCTGAGCCCCTGTGCTGAGGCCATCTCAGGACCCCCTGGTGCTGCACACTGCTAAGGGTCAGTGGGCAGGGAGCCCCGATACTCCCAGGGAGAGCAGGGCAGCAGTGCAGTACTGTATGACAGGGAAACATCTGCACATTGTGTTTATACATTAAAATACAGGAATAAGCAGTGAGCAGGCTGTATGGACCCAGCGGCAGTTTATATTGAGATTAAAGCTCAGACAGCAGTGTATTTAAAACTCCAGGAGGCACTGTCGGGCAAGCAACAATTAAGTAATAATATGTTATTTTCTGAATCCAGTGCTTCAGTCAATGCCCTTGTTAAAATGTTCAGCTCTCTGAATACTGAACACAAGTGGTATTGTGTGCTAAAACCCCTCACTTAACCTACATATAAAATATATTGTACGTGATTTAATTTAACAAGTATTATTGAAAATGACAATTATGAAGTCAGTCATTGATAGGTCAGTCAACAGTAACCTGGTGGAATCAACTGACAAACCAAAACAAACTCTGTGTCAGGTCTACTTCTAAGTTACAAAACAAAACAGAAGACATCAAACAAGATGCTAAATTTAGATTACCAGAAAAGAAAGACTGAAGAATCAGACCTTATCAAAGTATTCCCCTCTCCAGTGCCACAGGAACAAAGGAAATTAGCTAAAACACACAACCAAGAAACCACCACCAAAATAAAGACCAACTGCAACACAACACAACTTTTTCCTGAGGCCATCATAAACACTTGACGCAACATGGCTTGAGCATGTTTGCCCTGTTTGGGCAATGCCGAGTTCAGGTGTAGAAGGGGGGCGTGCTCATTTATGACGAGGACTGCCCTATCTAAAAGCTGACAGTGTACTTTTTAATGAAAGTGACCTCATGTTGTTGAAAGTATGGCTAAGAACCATATTATTACCAAAATATTTAGGAATTTAATCCCTTTCTAACAAGACCAAACATGAATATGACGTAATTCAGTTAAGTTATTGAATACCAATATAAAGCATGGAAGTTTACTTGTGTGAAAAGAGGAATGGGTAGTGTTCGGAGGTTCACAAGCACACTGACGAGGGTACCACCAGGCTACTACAAGTAGCCCCTAAATCCCGAAGGACTAAACAGAGGGAAGGGGAAAAAAACAAAGAAATAATAGTAGCAAAGCCGATATCCGACAAACGCTAACCGAGAACCAAAACACTGGTACAAAATAATAAAGGTCCCAGAAGTTCCAACAGGAAACCCTTGGACTTAGGGTTTAACAGAGAATACAGCTGAGTGACAAACACTCAGCTAAAATAAATAATCTGAGTGCAACTCAGAAAAACTCAAAAGAAAAACAAGACCAGGACAACGTCCCAAATACCCCAGCAGCAAAATAATAAAGAACCTTTTCCTAGAGCACTAAACTGCGCTTCACACCAATGCTGAATAAACCGGACAAGCAACCTAACACAAAAAGCTCACACAGAGCACTTGTCCCACCGTCCTAATACCTGGCTCTGGTCTTAGTAATATTGACACAGACGCAATGAACCCTGTCACGTCACAGGTTAAATAGGCGATGAACAGGTGAGCCCAATCAGGACTCAGGGTGTTCCCCTGGTGGCCACACCCAGCCACTGCACCCTGAAACCATGACATTGTGCTTCTAACATAAACATAAAGTTTTCAGTCAACGATTTCAATAAAATGTCACAGATTGCATTTAAACTTAAGATCAAACAGAACCAGATCTTTGTTCATTCTGTAGCCACACTGGGCCTCTGGCCTTGTAAATAGCTTTGTCTTCTGGTTTGTCTCTCCTGAGACAAACTCTGCAGGAGGTGGGACCCATAGATCGCCTGCCTAGTTAGGGTATCAGAGTGGCGTAAAGGATGTTCCTTTAATGTTCATGGAGGGGATGGTAGGCAGAATTCTTCAAGCCAATATTGTATCCAGTTCACTGTTTCTCTCTCTGAGGCCATGTAGCAGCCAATAATGTAATAACTACCGTTAATGTAATAACTGCCAATAACGTAATAATTTTTCCGTTCTTAATGTAATAAAAGTCGATAACGTAATAACTGACCAATAATGTAATACATTTTCTGAACCAATAACATAATAACTTTTTGCATATAATGTAATAAGTTATTACATTATTGGCTGGTTATTACATTATTAGCTGGGTTTTTAAAAAATCATAAAAAATGTAATAACAGGAGCCGATAATGTAATAATATACTTATATCGCTTTAAGTTTTATTTATTGGCTATAAAGTGTCACACTTCCATGACACTTACCCTTGTTTCCTCTTTCAAATAGCTGCTCAAAAACCTGACCACATGCGCGCGCACGCACAGACACACACACCTACTCTCTCTCTAGGAATTATGACTATTTATTTGCTTGTGGTGCTTGGTTAGACTTATCTCCAGCCCTGCCTTCTACTCCTTAACCATTTGAGTACCAAATGAAGTGCGAGCACATATGTTTGCAAACACAGACAATTACTCTTATGTCATATAATATGAAATCTATACCTCTTTGAAGATGCTTTGCCCACGAATACAAAGACCACCATTTCTTTTCATGAAAAATGTCATCTTTAATTAAATGTATTTAAATAACTTTTTCAAGCAAACTGTTTCAACCACACTATTATAGCTATTCAGCACTCTCTCTCTCTATGTATATATACCAAACCTGACTCCTGAAAGGTTACATGAAAATGTATTACCAAATCAGAATCCTTGCCCTATTGACATCCCTGGCTATTGGAATACAGTCATGACAAGCTCAACAAAGAGTCTAAAACCGAAGCAAATGATATCTATAGTTCATTCTTTTTTATTTTTGCCATTTTCTCCAATTTTAGTCGTTATACCAATTCTCTGTGTGTATCACGGTCCTGGTCGATGTGCTATCCTCTGTTGGTCTGGGGAGGGTGTAGACTACCACATGCCTGTGATACATGTAGAGTCGCCAACTGCTTCTTTTCACCTGACAGTGAGGCAGAGGTGGGAGTAAGTCACACTTGTGCAAGTCACAAGCAAGTCTCAAGTCTTAACCTTCAAGTCTCAAGCAAGTCCCATGTCACTGTGTTTAGACGCAAGCAAGTCAAGTCGAGTCACTAGTAAACGTCAAGCAAGACAAGTCAAGTCATTGCTCAGGTCAAGCAAGTCACAAGTCAAGTCACCATGAAAGAAGTGCTTAAAACAAGAGAGAAAGGAGCACAATGGCAAGCCATGTCATGAGAAAACTGCACCTGTTAGTGAGTTAGTTAGTTTCTACAATTAGGGATGGGCATGGTTAGGATTTTATCAATACCAATACCACTACTGATACTGCTTATCAATACCAATACTTATCAATACTCTTATCGATACTTCCTAATTTGGAGTGCAAAATACATGTTGTTAAAAGAATTATCAGCACTACCTTTATATTAGTTTGGGCAAAAAATATTTAACAAAATAGTTCTGTTGAAAAAATGAAACATTGTTTTCTGAGAAAAAACATGATGCTGGGACCAATTGGTATAGATACTGTAAATGTAATCTCATAAAAAACACGTTTTCAAGGTACAAAAATGCCAAGTTACTAAAAAGTATTGATATCAAAATGACGCCAAGTTACGATACTACAAACAATATAGGCTATCTTGCCTCACCGAAATGACATAAGATGTATCTCAAAGCAATGCTACCCAATATTTCCTCAGTTCTTTCAAGTCACTTGGCCCTGTGTATAAGCATGCACTACATGAACAGGCCAAATATATGTGTGGATGGCTCTCTCACAGTCAAGATTGATTGAATAGGTGTGTGTATGTCCAATTTGTATTGGTATGTAGGCCTATGTATTTCGCTGCCCAGGCTTTCTGTTGCGTGAATGATAGTATATTTCTTGGTACAAGTGTGTTCGTGAATGTGAATGTAAGATGCTCCCCATGCGGATAAAGAAGTTCTCTATGTATGTATGTACAATATGTGTTTTACATGCAGTATTTATTGTACATAGCAAATATACAATAACTTGCACATGTACTCAAATTCAGTTCAGAAGCAAGTATAAACATGTTTTCTGGAGAAATGTGCTTCCTGTCGTTGCTCAGCAGCAGTTCTGTACATTAATTAATTTATACATTAATTTCAATGTACAATGTTCAATGTGTTCCATGAGGCAATTCGAAATATTTGTCTCTTTGATCTGACAGAAAGTTTGCATGACATTGTGAAATGGTAAGATTAGAAAACACAGGGCCAAGTGACTTGAAAGAACTGAGGAAATATTGGGTAGCATTGCTTTGAGATACATCTTATGTCATTTCGGTGATGTGATGTTCTGTGTAAGGACCCACACGCAGACCAGGGAAATCCAAAAAACGTTGTCTTTATTCAGTCCGAGGTTCGAAGCCAGGTAATCAGAGAGAGGACGGTGCCGAATCGAGTTTCCAAAAGAATAGTG
This sequence comes from Anguilla rostrata, assembly GCF_018555375.3. Classification (NCBI taxonomy): domain Eukaryota; kingdom Metazoa; phylum Chordata; class Actinopteri; order Anguilliformes; family Anguillidae; genus Anguilla; species Anguilla rostrata. Next base: position 4,780 of record NW_026986440.1, read on the forward strand.
AAAAGACAGGCAAAAAATCAAAAACCAGGAGATCAGAATGGCGAAGGTACAAAGGGACAGGCAAAAGAGAAGTCAAGGCAAAGCGAAGGTCGAACCAGAAGCAAACAAAACCAAAAGGGGCAGGCAAACTCGAAGTCAGGCAAAGGGGTGTCGCAGGAATCTCAATAGACAAAGGCTTACAAATAATCGGCACAATGAACATGATCAACGTTCTGACTCTGAGCTGGTGGAAAAGACTGACATTTATACACTGGGGAAGGTAACAATCAAGGAGGGGTTAAGTGAGTGCGGGAGGAGTAACAAACAACATCCAGGTGAAGAACATTAGGAAAACTAATTCAATGACAGGGGACTGACAAAACGCGGACTGGAATCACATAGACAACAATGATAATAGACGGCCTGGGTGAAGCAGGTAAACACGTGCAGAGAGAGAGAGGTGCAGTTAGAGCAAGAGACAGGTGCAGGCAATTGCAGAACTCAGCGTTAGAGCAGGCTAGAAAGAAAAGGGGCGGAGCTACAGCGCAGCATGGAAAAGGGGAGACTGGTTAATGTATTAGTATAGTGATCTAAACTATCAAAAACCCAAAACTAGTGTGTGTTAGTCCATTAGTAATATTCACATGTTAGTATATTAGTGAGGTTAGTACTTTACAATCTATAAATTAGTAGGGATTAGTAGAAATTAGTAAAACTAGAAATAAGCAGGAAGTAAAGCGAGACTGGAAAGAAGGGGGGAAACCACGAAAACCCGGAACCACCCGAATAGTGAAATCACACAAGTACAGGGGAGTGAAGCAGCTCAGGGAACACAGACACAGAGACAGTACTGGGGAGACAAGTGACCGGAAATACAGACTACAACAGGTGAGGCAAGATAGCCTATATTGTTTGTAGTATCATAACTTGGCGTCATTTTGATATCAATACTTTTTAGTAACTTGGCATTTTTGTACGTTGAAAACGTGTTTTTTATGAGATATCAGTTCTTTTTGCAAAGCGTTTTATTATGAGAGTGAGAAATGCGACCCTGCAAGAAACGGTTGTGGATTATGGCTATCGTTGTGTGAATCTGTACAGTCTGATGAGCGTGTACCGTTCAGCAGTTTCGGTTTGCTATATATGTAAAACAGTGGCTGTGAGAAAGGATGCAGTGGCGTAAGCGTAAACGCATCAGAAACGCAGATGGAATATGGTATGTACTCACGGATTTGACGTCCATCCAACGAGCCTTGACTGACAAAGTAATCAACACGCCCGTAGAATTATAACTCCCTAGGTCGCAACTTGTGTAGCCTTCTGTCCTGCTCCGTTGTCTGTTATTTCGTGGAGATGCACTATTAGTGTTTGTAAGGTTTATCCTTCTGTCCTGCTCCATTGTCTGTTATTTCGTGGAGATGCACTTTTAGTGTTTGTAAGGTTTATAAGGCATTTTGATAGGCTAATCTGCAGGTAGGAATCCTCTTCGCCGTTTTGCTAAACTAGAACCGGAAAACATGATAGTGGAGAATAGGAGCAGACACATATGTCCCAGCAGGCTTTGCATATGAGAGAATAACAACAGTGTGAGAGAAATTAAAATGAAATTACGAAATTCCGTAGTTGAAACAATATGTTTTTAGCAGAATGGGCATGTAGGTGAAGGTTGACATGATCACGGAGTATAGTGCGAAGTAAATGGAGGGACCATGAGCGAGCTTATATTCCTTATCAAATGGTATATATAACAGTCGGTATTGAACATTGGTTATTGAAGTGGAGGGTCAAATAACATTGCACACATTATTTACCTGTAATGTAATGTAATCTATTGCACAAATGTGTTTTTCTCATGTTCAGTGCTAGTAGTTATACTTATGAGTGAATCATGATTTTAAATGTAATGTTTTAATGCGGAGTTGCAGAACGTACATACGTAGTAATTGTGTGTAGCCTATGTGGCTAGATAGAGAACAGGGCGAGGTAACATGAATGTAGAAACGTGGCGTTTGCTGATATTAAGGTTTTGTACGGTAGCCAAGTGAAGAAATATAGTTAGTAGAAATGGCACAGTGGTGAACCGGTGTAACTTTTAAATAAAAGGAATACATTTGCGTCATGAAATGCATATGGGTGGCCGTGAGTGAGTGAGGTTTACCAGTCTGTGACTTCGTTAGCTAATGCCATAGCTATGCAATGCGTGAAATATCATTAGCGAACCTGCCGGTGGTTTTAAAGAAGAACACAAGCCAGTAAGCACAGAAGAGCTTCCGTTGAATCCATATGGCTTAGCAATATTGTAGCCGGTCAATAACTGAACGTACAGACGGTAAGTCATAATGCATATATCTTAGCAATATTGTAGCCGGTTAATAACTGAACGGTGAACGGTGGGTAGATATGGTGCAAAAGCAATAATTAAGAAGTAGTAGACAATTATTAGTGAGGGTCGAAGCAAGTTAAAGAAACGGGTTCCAAGCAGGGCTTGAAGCCCCCGCGGGCCAGCCGTGTATAGGTGTAACGCCGTCCCACGAAAACGAGGGTTCGAATCCGCACTTGGGCAACTAAATAATCGTTCGCAATTGATTCGTTCCTCACAGAAGTGTCTCGGATGATGCTTCTTCTTTTTTTAGGTTTGATATTAACGTGATATTTGTTCTCCACCTCCATTTTATTATGGAGAGGATCAGGAAATCTTTTCTGCCAAATCAATACATATAAAGTTATCAAAGTATTTACATCGGATCAATTATTGCAACAGTACAAATTGGATTACAACATTACGTATTACAATTCTTAATAAACACATAAACAGCCAAGTATAAATGTAAAGCTATATTTGTATTTTCGTTCGTAACAGTATTAGCAGGGTTGATATGCACGAGCATGAAATGGGATTGGGGCTGGGACTGGAGCAGGCGGATTTGCCGAGGCTGCAAGGTGACAACTGGCACGCATGCAGTCGGACTCCCTGCAGTCGCGTGCTGCCGCGGCTGCTGGGTCTCCTGAAGCTCGAGCTCCTGGAGCTTGGGTGTTAAGAGAAGCACTGGCATTGGTCTGCTTTTGCCAAGTACTTCATGGGCCACTTCTGAAGCAGAAATTAATTTTTTTATATACAGTGAGCTCCATAACGTTAGGGACAAAGCCGCATTTCTTTACTTGGTTCTGTACTTCATACTTTTAGATTTGTAATCAAACAATGCAGCTATCAGCTCTCAGCTCTTATGAAAGATTATTTTAATACATTTTGATTTCACCCTGTAGAAATAACAGCGCTCTCTGTACATACATACAACCCCAATTCCAAAAAAGCTAAGACAGTATGGAAAATGCTAATAAAAACAAAAAGGAGTGATAATGTTAAATATTGTACATTTTATTTACCCTGCACTATATTTAAAACACTACAACAGCACATTATTTGATGTTTAACCTTGTGAATTTAATTGTTTTTTGAAAATATACACTTATTTCAAATCTGTTGACTGCAACACGCTCCAAAAAAGTTGGGACAGTCGAGTGTTTACCACTACGTAACATTACCATTTCTTTTAATTACGCTTATTAAATTTGGGCAATATTTTTCAAGTCAAAGTTTAAAAATGACTGCTTTCTGTTTTATTTGCATTTAATTTACCGTCTCGACTTTTTTAGAATTGGGGATGTACGTACCTATTTTCAGGGTGCCATAATGTTCAGGACAAATGGTTTCACGTGTGTTTCTGATTAGTCAGGTGTGTTCAATTGCTTCCCCAGTACAATTATAAGGTATGCCAATGGAAGGAAGCCATTATGAGGCTGGGATATATGAAAAAACAGTCAGAGACATAGGCCAAACCTTAAGCTTACCAAAGTCAACCGCCTGGAACATCATTAAGAACGAGAGCACTGGTGAGCTCAGTAATCACAAAGGGCCTGGTAGGCCAAGGTGGACCCATACAGTTGATGACCAGAGAATTCTCGCTATAATGAAATAACATTAACTCGAAAACAGAGACCTGGACAGTAAAATTTGGGGAGGGTTTATATTTTCATGGGAATTGTACATCATAATGCTGTATAAATGGTAGGTTCTTTATGCCCTTGACCTTATGTTTTGCCATTTTGATACACAGCCTTGTGTAGCTCTATCACCCAGTATTATCAAATTCTCAACATGAAATTATTATTGTTATTATAATGATTTTCCAATGATCTCCCTTTTTTTGTGTGCTGTCAATCCAGGGGATAGGGTGGGAGGGGTAGTTAATATGAATTGCATTACACAAATTCTGTACTGTCTGAAGGTGGAGGCAGCAATATTTGTACTGTGTCCTGTTCTATATTGAATAGTTAAAACTGACTGATAATAATAATAATAATAATAATAATAATGGTAAGTATATAAACATATAGATAGGAAATCGTTTGTTAAGATGGCTGAATGACAGTACTGACAATGAACAATTAGAGATGGCATTACTTATTGCCTTGACAGCAATAGTGTAATAAGTAATAATTTAAAAAATGTATGTCTAGACCGTGACGTGTTACACAAGGCACATGTAAAGGGGACAATACCAATAATGATGATGATACCAGCAATAATATAGTGAGGGGGAAATGAAACATATTGTAAACTAAACCCTAATATGATTGCAGGGCCATGGAAATAATAGCTGGTGTACTGAGACACAAACGTGCACATGTACACATGTCCCATTTACCTGCGATATTCTCACTTGAAAGTGTTATTATGCACGGACAAGCCAACAAACGGGACGTGAAACCCAATAATGAAGTCAAATAGGAAAAATGAAACTACTGGTCTTTTAGCTGAAATAATGACAGAATACCTCGATGACATCAATATAAAACAGGAACCTGTTCGTAATAAAATTATTAAGACTTACCGAAGCGTAGGTACCACAAAATAACCGCAAAACGCCTTATTTAATATTCGAATTTATTTGTCTATACGCTGTCATTCATTCATTCAGGACGGCAACGTTAAGAACGACCGTTGAGAATGAATGGGGAAAGGTAAAGGCAGAGACGAAAACGGTCTTCCTGCATCCGGGACGGAACAGCGCCGCGAAAAAATACGCGCGGCCGAAAGTATATTGCATCCGTAGTGTTAAGAACTACCGTTGAGAACGAACGGTAAAAGTTAAGGGAAGTTAAGCGTAACTATCCACGGCTCCCGCCCGGCCAGAGCCACTTTCGTCTCTGCCCTTACCTTTCCCCATTCATTCTCAACGGTAGTTCTTAACGTTGCGGGTGTAATATAGTTTTGGGCACACGCTGCCGTGGCGTTGTTCCGTCCCGAATTAATGAATGACGGCGTATAAACAAATAAATTCGATTATTAAATAAGGCGTTTTGCGGTTATTTTGTGGTACCTACGCTTCGGTAAGTCTTAATAATTTTATTACGAACAGGTTCCTGTTTTATATTGATGTCATCGAGGTATTCTGTCATTATTTCAGCTAAAAGACCAGTAGTTTCATTTTTCCTATTTGACTTCATTATTGGTTTTCACGTCCCGTTCGTTGGCTTGTCCGTACATAATAACACTTTTAAGTGAGAATATCGCAGGTAAATGGGACATGTGTGTATGTGTACGTTTGTGTCTCAATATATCAGCTATTATTACCGTGGCCCTGCAATCATTTAAGGGTTTAGTTTACAATATGTTTCATTTCCCCCTCACTATATTATTGCTGGTATCATCATCATTATTGGTATTGCCCACTTTACATGTGCCTTGTGTAACACGTCACGGTCTAGACATACATTTTTAAAATTATTATTACTTATTACACTATTGCTGTCAAGGCAATAAGTAATGCCATCTCTAATTGTTCATTGTCAGTACTGTCATTCAGCCATCTTAACAAACGCTTTCCTATCTATATGTTTCTATACTTACCATTATTATTATTATTATTATCATCAGTCAGTTTTAACTATTCAATATAGAACGGGACAGTACAAATACTGCTGCCTCCACCTTCAGACAATACAGAGTTTGTTTAATGCAATTCATATTAACTATCCCTCCCACCCTATCCCCTGGATTGACAGCACACAAAAAAGGGAGATCAGTGGAAAATCATTATAATAACAATAATAATTTTCATGTTGAGAATTTGATAATACTGGGTGATAGAGCTACACAAGGTTGTGTATAAAAATGGCAAAACATAAGGTCAAGGGCATAAAGAACCTACCATTTAAACAGCATTATGATGTACAATTCCCATGAAAATATAAACCCTCCCCAAATTTTACTGTTCAGGTCTCTGTTTTAGAGTTAATGTTATTTCATTATAGCGAGAATTCTCTGGTCATCAACTGTATGGGTCTACCTTGGCCTACCAGGCCCTTTGTGATTACTGAGCTCACCAGTGCTCTCGTTCTTAATGATGTTCCAAGCGGTTGACTTTGGTAAGCTTAAGGTTTGGCCTATGTCTCTGACTGTTTTTTTCATATATCCCAGCCTCATAATGGCTTCCTTCCATTGGCATACCTTATAATTGTACTGAAGAAGCAATTGAACACACCTGACTAATCAGAAACACACGTGAAACCATTTGTCCCGAACATTATGGCACCCTGAAAATATGTACGTACATCCCCAATTCCAAAAAAGTCGAGACGGTAAATTAAATGCAAATAAAACAGAAAGCAGTCATTTTTAAATTTGCTTTGACTTGAAAAATATTGCCCAAATTTAATAAGCGTTATTAAAAGAAATGGTGATGTTACAAAGTGGTAAACACTCAACTGTCCCAGCTTTTTTGGAGCGTGTTGCAGTCAACAGATTTGAAATGAGTGTATATTTTCAAAAAAACAATTAAATTCACAAGGTAAAACATCAAATAATGTGCTGTTGTAGTGTTTTAAATACAGTACAGGGTAAATAAAATGTACAATATTTAACATTATCACTCCCTTTTGTTTTTATTAGCATTTTCCATACTGTCTCGGCTTTTTTGGAATTGGCGTTGTATGTACGTATAGAGAGTGCTGTTATTTCTACAGGGTGAAATCAAAATGTATTAAAATAATCTTTCATAAGAGCTGAGAGCTGAGAGCTGCACTTTAACCACATGTAAATTGTTTGATTACAAATCTAAAATTATGAAGTACAGAACCAAGTAAAGAAAATACGGCTTTGTCCCTAACGTTATGGAGCTCACTGTATATAAAAATATAATTTCTGATTCAGAAGTGGCCCATGAAGTACTTGGCAAAAGCAGACCAATGCCAGTGCTTCTCTTAACACCCAAGCTCCGAGGAGCTTCAGGAGACCCAGCAGCCGCGGCAGCACGCGACTGCAGGGAGTCCGACTGCATGTGTGCACCTTGTTGTCACCTTGCATCCTCTGTAAATCCGCCTGCTCCAGTCCCAGCCCCAATCTCATTTCATGCTTGTGCATATCAACCCTGCTAATACTGTTACGAACGAAAATACAAATATAGCTTTACATTTATACTTGGCTGTTTATGTGTTTATTAAGAATTGTAATATGTAATGTTGTAATCCTATTTGTACTGTTGCAATAATTGATCCGATGTAAATACTTTGATAACTTTATATGTATTGATTTGGCAGAAAAGATTTCCTGATCCTCTCCATAATAAAATGGAGGTGGAGAACAAATATCATGTTAGTATCAAACCTAAAAAAGAAGAAGCGATATCGGAGACACTTCTGTGAAGAACAAATCAATTATGAACATTTATGAACGATTATTTATTTGCCCGCGGGTGGATTCATACAGTTGTTTCCGTGGAACGGCGTTACACCTATACACGGCTGGCCCCCGCGTGCGACCCAGTGTTCCCAAGCCTGTAACTTTACCCACTAGGCCACAGACGGATTAGCTGTTCAGCCTGCGGAGTTGCGGAATGTACAGAAGTACTAATTGTTTGTAGCGTATGTGGGTAGATAGAGAACAGGGCGAGGTAACAGGAATGTAGAAACGTGGCGTTTGCTGATATTAAGGTTTTGTACGGTAGCCAAGTGAAGAAATATAGTTAATAGAAATGGCACAGCGGTGAACTGGTGTAACTTTTAAATAAAAGGAATACATTTGCGTCATGAAATGCATATGGGTGGCCGTGAGTGAGTGAGGTTTACCAGTGTGTGACTTCGTTAGCTAATGCCATAGCTATGCAATGCGTGAAATATCATTAGCGAACCTGCCGGTGGTTTTAAAGAAGAACACAAGCCAGTAAGCACAGAAGAGCTTCCGTTGAATCCATATGGCTTAGCAATATTGTAGCCGGTCAATAACTGAACGTACAGACGGTAAGTCATAATGCATATATCTTAGCAATATTGTAGCCGGTTAATAACTGAACGGTCAACGGCGGGTAGAAATGGTGCAAAAGCAATAATTAAGAAGTAGTAGACAATTATTCGTGAGGATCGAAGCAGGTTAAAGAAATGTGTTTCAAGCTGGGCTTGAACATACGACCCAGTGTTCCCAAGCCTGTAACCTTACCCACTAGGCCACGGATGGATTAGCTGTTCAAATTGCGGAGTTGCAGAATGTACATAAGTAGTAATTGTTTGTAGCCTATGTGGCTAGATAGAGAACAGGGCGAGGTAACATGAATGTAGAAATAGAAACGTGGCGTTTGCTGATATGAAAGTTTTGTACGGTAGCCAAGTGAAGAAATATAGTTAATAGAAATGGCACAGTGGTGAACTGGTGTAACTTTTTAATGAAAGGAATACATTTGCCGTGACTTCGTTAGCTAATGCCATAGCTATGCAATGCGTGAAATATCATTAGCAAACCTGCCGGTGGTTTTAAAGAACACAGGCCAGTAAGCACAGAAGAGCTCCCGTTGAATCCATTTGGCTTAGCAATATTGTAGCCGGTTAATAACTGAACGGTGAACGGCGGGTAAATATGGTGCAAAAGCAATAATTGAGAACTAGCAGACAATTATTAGTGAGGGTTGAAGCAGGTTGAAGAAACGTGTTCCTAGCTGGGCTTGAACCTGGAAACCCACGTTCCCAAGACTGTAACCTTACCCACTAGGCGTGTGTGTGTATGCGAGTTTTTGATTGGGTCGTGAGGGTGAGGATTTGGCTGCTGTCGGTAAAATGTCCAATGAGGAGACGTTGTTAGTGGGATAGGCGGCAGGAAAAATAAGAATGAGGAGAAGAAGAAGAAGAAGAATAAGAAAGAGAAGAAGAAGAAGAAGAAGGAGGAGAAAACGCAAAATCCCCTTAGTTTGGGGCTTTATTGTGTGGGCATGTGAAGTTGTTTTTGAAATCTGTCTGTTGAAATGGGGTCAGAATGTACAGAATTCAATGTTTTTAAGGGCTGAGTGTCTGTGGCTGTTGTGGTTATTACTGTGGGGAACCCTGAAAAGTGCCAAACTCTCTGTGCTGTATAGGTATGGGGCATGCCCCCGCCAAGGCGTAACTTGGCGGGATGGCATACCTGCCATCCCAATGACTGCCTCTTAACACTAAGCAGTTCTATTCATGGTTATTGGCAACTCTCATATTTAGTCATATGATAAAGTACACTTTATCCTACGTTTCTCTCACAACTAGATCAGGATGTGCTTCATTGTTATCCGATAAACGTTCTTGTTCAAATCACCAGTTTCTTTGGTAAAACATTTGTGCTGCTATCATTTATTTTATTTTATTTTTTAAATAAAATTGTTTGCAATATATAATATAAATATATATGGCACGTTTCCTTCTTTTGAATTACTATGCAGTAAATTCAATCTGCCTCAAACCCATTTCTTTCGATTTCTACGAATTCACAACTATATGAGATCAAATACAACTACCTTTCCTAATGCACCTAATAACACCCAGATGGAATCCTTGTTTTCTGTTGATCCTTCATCTGGAGGGTGGGGGGGGGGGGGGGGGGGGGGGGGGGGGGGTAATATCTTATATCTATAACCCTATGTCTGAACAATTAGATAGATCCCTAGATTTTCTGAAATCTGCTTGGGAGGAGGACTTAGGCATTATCTTAATGGGGGAGCAATGGATAGAGGCACTGGAGGGTGTGCACACAGCATCTATATGTACCAGGCATGGTCTTGTTCAGTTCAGGGTGTTGCATCGTCATCATCTTTCAAAGGTCAAGCTTTCTAAAATGTATCCTAATATAGATTCTTTGTGTGACCGTTGCGGTGTATTTCCTGCCTCGTTGGGGCACATGTTCTGGCTGTGCCCAAAACTATCCAATTTTTGGAATTCTATTTTTAAAACTCTGTCTGATATCCTAGGGCACATGATAGAACTTGGCCCAGTATTGGTAGTATTTGGGGTGCCAGGAGAGGATAGTCCTCTTAGAGGACTCAATTCCACTGTGGCAAGGTTCATAACCCTTCTGGCACGCAGATTAATTCTATTGAACTGGAAACAGACACAGCCTCCCATTCACACTGCGTTGATCAAAGATGTAGCCTAATGGAACACCTTAAACTGGAAAAACTCAGATTCACCCTACGAGGTTCCATTGAGAAGTTCCATAAGACTTGCCAACCCTTTATTGATTATGTAGAGGCCAGGCAATAAACACCCTCTTAATTTCTTTACTACAATAACTAGGCTATACCTAATATAAGATGTCAATAATTACCATGTGAAGCAGCTTTGTACCTTGGTTGATATTTACACTGTATACTGTATATGTACTATGCCTCTCCTATGTGTATGAAATCTTTGCATTGTTTTTTGCAACATTTTATATAATTTGTATACAGTGATTACTGATTGTTTATTAACTAAAATACCAATAAACAGACGTTTGAAAAAGAAATAGTTTGCAATACAGCAGAATATACATTCATTGGCATTCATGCAGACAGACTTCATTAGCTTATCTGTTATGGACTAGCCATTAGCTCATCAGCAGGATTGCATCTTCTGTGAAATTTACACTGTACATAGACTAATGACTGTCTACATAGCAGAGCCACCGATAACTTCAGAGACTTTCCTCCACGCTGTGTTCCTCTGGTCAGCGTCTCTGCAGGAGGGCAGCGCAGGATTTACGGCAATTAAAGGGAGTCCTCCATTGTGGAACTATAGAATGTGGAACTAAATTATGAAAAGGGGGACAATTTACTTGACTTATTTTTAGGTCAAATCTGATTGGTTACCACAACGCGTAGTTGTGCCGAGTGGGGTTTGATGTTAAATTTAGATCATCTCTCCCACTGCCTTGCTGATGTGCCGCCACCTCTCATTTAAATTAATGCCTGGCGTTACCGCGTACAGTGTGGTTTCACCGTTATGGGGTGGATTTCATCCCTCCACCTCAGCCCCCTGCGCGATCTCCATCGCTGTCTCACAGTATCACACAAGCGCTATGCAGCTCTGCGTCACTGGGAAAACACAGACTCTCACTGTGGGGGGGGGGGGGGAGGGGGGCACACAGGAGGGTCACATGGTGAATGGGACGTGGGCAACCCAGCTGTGCTCAGCTTACATCAGTTATCTGGAGCTACTAACTATATGGATAACTGCTCTACTAGGCCACTTTATGACAATAAGTGTCAGGTGTTAGAAAGATGGTGTGCCTCTTGTCAGCCAGTGCCTTACCAGAGCTCTGTTTCTGACGTGCTGTGCTTTTCACAGAACCTTATGGATAAAGAGAAATCCTTTCCAACCAATAAGGTCTACCTGGCAGATATCACTGCTTGTCATGTTGGTTTCAGAGACTATGCAGTGGGGCAGCACCCCCTCATTCACAGGTTCATGAACGGGACTCACTGTTCTCTGCCTGTTGCTAAAAAGCATGAGATTTATCACAGGTGCTGAAGGCTTGGTCTGTAAGGCCATTTGAGCTTATAAATTAGATTAAAATTGTTGTCTCTCCAGACAGTGTTGATGCTTCCACTAGCCTCATCTAAGTTAGTCAGTGACCTCCATGTACTCTCAGTGCATCTCTCGTGCACAATATTCTCCCCCAAGATGGATAGGCTTTTTCTTAAGCTCAATCCAGCCTTTATGCCTAAAAGCTTCCCTTGTTTTCACATGTGAGGTGTTGGAGCATGCCACTTTTCACCCACCACCTTTCTCCTCTGACGAGGAGCATAGGCTGCATATGGTGTGTTCTCCACATGTATATGACAAAGACTAAGGCTTTTAGAAAGAGCGACCAGCTCATAGTCACCTGGGCCCCTGCCTGCAAAGGGAAAGCATCTCTAAGCAGTGGCTGTTCCATTGGCTTGTGCAACTCTTGTTATGGCATATGATTCAAAGAGGATATTGCCCCCCTTGGACCTGAGGGCTCATTCTACGAGGGGCATGGCTGCATTGTGGGCCCTATTCCACGGGGTCTCCTTGCAGGATATTTATTCAGCTGCAGGCTGGGTTTCTCCAGATACTTTTGCTAGGTTCTACCGCCTGAACGTCACCAGGAGGCCGGTAGCCCACTCAGTTCTGGGGGTGAGCTCTGTGTGAGGCAAACACATCTCCCCTCATCTGCTATGGGTTTTAGTACTTCACATTGTTCCCGGCACCTGGCTATAGCTTTGGTCAGTGGAAAGTCTTCAGTACTTCCCTACACGGGATGTGCCAGACACCACCCTCCCCTCACGGGAGGAGGCATCCTTTGCTGGCCTGACAGTATCTGAGCTGTTAGCATAAGGCAATCTGGGAATTGTCCATATCTCCCCATAGGTGGATCTCAAACACAAGATGATGAAAGAGAATTTTAGGTTACTGTTCTAATCCCAGTGGATCCACCAAGACTGCCCTGCTTGCCGCGCATGAGAAGTGAATATGAAGAGTAGTAGCACTGCAGTGTCCCATATGTTCTTCCAGGAGGGCAGTAGTCTCCTGTAACCTTGAATGCGCTACTGGCTGTCAAAGCTACACTTTGTGCAATTGGATGACCAGATGTCATTCCCCATACGTGGATCTCTCTACTCTGTGTTTCGGAGAACTCGGGGTAGCGACAGTGACTTGAGTTTTGGGGTAACACCCTTACTGAGGTACTCACCGGGCATATTGTTAGATTCACTAGCAGGATATGCAGCTCTTCATGGATAACTGCTAGGGTCAGTCAAATGTTATTTAATAGAATAATATAGAAGTCATGCCTTGTGATATTTATATAGTCTTGCTACCCAAATGGGGTAAATCTTAATTAGGTTAATCCCAGGGATAGTTGTTGGTTTTAGATTTCTGGATGAGCAGGATAATTACCTCCCAGGATTGAAGGTCTTAATGTTAGAGAACACTCAGATGAATGCCTGGAAGCAGTAGCTAGCCTCTCTCCAGGATACAGGGTCAAGCTGCCCATCATTTCATATGGGCACACCCCAGTCAATAATCTTATGAGCAAAATTGTATTCACACAAACATTCAGGTTAGAGGTTTTGAAAATGAATGGAGTCAGGAAATTAGTCTTCCCTGTGACAAAATTCAAACCCTTACATTTCCATAATCAGTAATTCTGTTTAGTTAATGTCACACAGTACACAGCACTACTCACCCCAATCTCTGCAGTTTACAGTTTGGACTCATCAGTCCAGCACAGATCAGCTCCACTCCTGAATCTCCCAGTTTATTGTAGCTGAGGTCCAGACCTTTCAGGGGTGAGTTTGATGACTGGAGAGCTGAGGCCACAATATTACAGGACTTCTCTGTGAGGTCACAGCTGTTCAGTCTGCAAAGAAGAGTTCATACATTCAAGTAATGAAGAATTATTGGCACTCTTCATTAAAATGAGCATAAATGATTGTATAAAAGAAACATTTAAACATAATGATTTTAATTTTCTGCTCAAACATTTGTAGAAACTGCTTACTTTCACTTTAATAAAACATAATTCTTATAAAAAAACTTACGAAAATAGTATTTTTCTCAAAAACATAGGGGTCAAAATTATTGGCACCCCGAAAGAATATTTAAAATAAAACCAAACAAAGTGGCATCTAATGAAATTCGATTTAAAAAAAAATTGATCTCAGTTCCCTGGAACTGTTTGCTCCCTTTCTCCATTTCCTGTTTCACTGGGGTACAAATATGAGGTTGCACAAATGTAAAATCCCTTTGTCATCCATCACTACGGGCTAAGGGATCAGCTGAGCCCCTGTGCTGAGGCCGTCTCAGGACCCCCTGGTGCTGCACACTGCTAAGGGATCAGCTGAGCCCCTGTGCTGAGGCCGTCTCAGGACCCCCTGGTGCTGCACACTGCTAAGGTATCAGTGGGCAGGGAGTGGGGGAGCCCCGATACTCCCAGGGAGAGTAGTGCAGCAGTGCAGTACTGTATGACAGGGGAACATCTGCACATTGTGTTCATACATTAAAATACAGGAATAAGCAGTGAGCAGGCTGTACGGACCCAGCGGCACTTTATATTGAGATTAAAGCTCAGACAGCAGTGTATTTAAAAGTCCAGGAGGCACTGTCGGGCAAGCAACAATTAAGTAAAAATAAGTTTATTTTCTGAATCCAGTGCTTCAGTCAATGCCCTTGTTCAAATGTTCAGCACTCTGAATACTGAACACATGTGGTATTGCCTGCTAAAACCCCTCACTTAACCTACATACAAAATATATTTTATGTGATTTAATTTAACAAGTATTATTGAAAATGACTATTTTGAATTCAATCATTGATAGGTCAGTCAACAGTAACCTGGTGGATTCAGCTGACAAACCAAAACAAACTCTGTATCAGGTCTACATCTAAGTTACAAAACAAAACAATAGACATCGAACAAGATGCTAAATTTAGATTACCAGAAAAGAAAGACTGAAGAGCCAGACCTTAACAAAGTATCCCCCTCTTCCAGTGCCACGGGAACAAAGGAAATGAACTAAAATGCACAACCAAGAAACCACCACCAAAATAAAGACCAACTGCAACACAACACAACTTTTTCCTGAGGCCATCATAAACACTTGACGCAACATGGCTTGAGCATGTTTGCCCTATTTGGGCAATGCCGAGTTCAGGTGTAGAAGGGGGGCGTGCTCATTTATGATGAGGACTGCCCTATTAAAAAGCTGACAGTGTACTTATTAATTAAAGTGGCCTTATGTTGTTGAACGCATGGCTAAGAACCATATGATTACCAAAATATTCAGGAATTTAGTCCCTTTCTAACAAGACCAAACATGAAAATATTAGGAGGTAATTCAGGTAAGTTACTGAATACCAATAAAAAACATGGAAGTTAATTTGTGCTTCTAACATAAACATAAAGTTTTCAGTCAACAATTTCAATAAAATGTCACAGATTGCATTTAAACTTAAGAACAAACGGAACAGAATCTTTGTTCTTTCTGTAGCCACACTGGGCTTCTGGCCTTGTAGATAGCTTTGTCTTCTGGTGTGTCTCTCCTGAGACAAACTCTGCAGGAGGTGGGACCCATAGATCGCCTGCCTAGATTAGGGCATCAGAAGGGATGTTTCCTTTAATGTTCATGGAGGGGAAGGTAGGCAGCATTCTTAAAGCCAATATTGCATCCAGTTCACTGTTTCTCTCTCTGAGCCCATAATCTAAACACAGTTGGTGAGGGGGGGGGGGGGGGGGGCAAGGACTGGTCCATCTAAAAGCTGACAGTGTACTTATTACATTAAAGTGACCTTATGTTGTTGAAAGTAAGACTAAATATTCATGAATTATTACCACAATATAAGTACAAGTAAGTGTATTTACTTAAAAAGAATTGAAAGAGTCGTGAAGATATAGAAACACTACAACATGAACCCTAATAGGGTTTGCACTTTTGGAGTAACTCCACTGACCATCCATTAAAGCATACCGTAAATATAGGAAAAGGATTAAAGTATTAGAAAGGCTTTCAGAGGTACACACACACACACACACACAGCAGCAGCCCTGTTCCTCTTACGGTTGGCACCACCAAGGTGCCATTTGTTTTCCTGCTCACAATAATGTCTGCTCATCCTAACCGAGGGAATGGACAGTTCTCCACAGCCCAACTAAACCTCTTGTTTGTTCTGCAACAAGGACATTAAATTCCCTCTTCAGGATCTTCAATATGATATCACATGTCTCCTCACTCATTGAGCAATGTCCACCTCCCATACATAAGACCCAAAGGGTACATGACATATATTAGGATATTAGTGACTTAGAATCATTATTCTGTATCGTTTGTTTGACGTTTGTCAACATGAGGACTAGAGTTGTGGCTATGAAAGTCAAGGAAGCTGTTATGAGGCTGAGAAATAAGAAAAAAACTGTTGGAGACATAGGCCACCCTTAGGCTCACCAAAATCAACTGTTTGGAACATCATTAAGAAGAAAGAGAGCACTAGTGAGCTCGATAATTGAAAATGGCTTGGTGGGCCAAAAAAGACCTCCTCAGTTGATGACTGAAGAATTCTCACCATAATGAAGAAAAACCTGTTCTACAAATCAGAAGCACTCTCCATAATACAGGTATGGATGTGTCAGTACCTCCTGTCTGCAGAAGACTTCACAAACAATGACAGAAGCTATACTGCAAGATGCAAAAGTTAGCATTAGCATAACACAAATCTGTCTACAACCAATATTGATCATCTTAACGATCACCAAAAAAACTATTCTCCTAAATTGAAAATCTATGAATTTATTAAGTATCACACAATGGCAAAACCTTCTCACTGAACACATATCAATGGAACAAAAATAACTGTCTCACTTAAAAATCTAAGCGACTTCACAACTATGACGTAAAAATGGTAATTGTATAAATAAAGCTGTCCTCCGTCGAGTGGGGAAGTTGGTGGACCAATTGAAAAATAATAAATAAATAAATAATGAACACTGAAAAAAGTGTTATAGCAGTGAAGATGTATTGCAACACCCATGCAGCCAACAACACACATCATCTTTTAGCACTAAGAAGCTAAATTGTCATCACCATGAATGAGTGTTTATAGCAGGTAAGCATGCACTAAGGGACCTGAATCTTTTACCAGAAGGTAGAAGTAGGAATTTATGGTAAAAGATGTGAGTGGGGTCTGATACTATTTTCTGTGCCTGTCTGATAACGGATTCCTCATATATCGTCAGAAGGGATGGGTGTTCCCCAACCCCCATAATATTCATAGCAATCTGCACCAGATGAACCATCAGACAGTTCATTAGTACAGTCAAGTTACCAAACCACTGGTTCGTCTGTGCCACTGTGGCTCTTTCACCTTTGCAATCACACCTGTATTGTAATAATCTGGGAATTAAGAAACAAACCGATTAAAACTGACTGAACAAAACGATATCTCTATTTTTCTTGAATTATACATAATAATAAAAATAATCCATCATCTGTATGTCCTGTCCCGACTGCTGTTGCAGGCGGGACCAGCTTTTCTATGCACATCCGGCCATGTAATAAAAAACAAAAAGCTATCTAGTAAACATTAGGCTTACATGGTAGGCTACAGTGTGGGCAGTCTCCATATTGAGAGAACCGTATAAAATATTGCAAGCTAGCCTGCTAACGACCAAGATCTGAGACTCTGGGGACTTCCTGATTGCCTTTGCAATCCCACAGCACTCAGAGTTACATGAGCCGGCTGGAGTTTGCAAGGTTTGTTATGAATTAGCGGTAGCTAGCTCCCTATGGTAGTACGTCAGAATATTTTGATGTTTAATGTTAGTCATTTTTTGTTACTTTCTAATTTAGGCTACTAACTTACAGATGGATGGAAATAGAACTTAACTGCATCTATGGTAGTCATGGAAAGGTCAGAGTTCAGGAAAGTACTCGGATGTGCCGCAAAGTAGCCACGAATGGCAAGTGCATGGCTGTTCATAGGTAAACCTCAATAATTTAGATCTTACTAAACATTTTTTGAAAAGTCTGGTGGGTGTTTGGGGCCCCTCTGCTCTTCGGGGCCCATTTCATTTGAAACTGTTGAAACTGCCACAGCACGCCCCTGGCCACGGCATTTAGTCTCTACTCACATATTTCACACTTCACATACTGTTGGAATCCAAGCATAGAAAGTTCAAGCTCACAGTGATTAAAATGCTCTAGAATGAAAGTTGGGGCTTCAGGTGTGTGTTGTACTCCCTGCAATCAATGTGCTGTTTGGTGGGCATTCTTAAAGTGCTCCTGTTCAGATTCATGAGCAAATCAATCAGTCACATAATCATAAGAAATGCATTTTTGATTTAGAGGATAATTACTTTGATGGAGCATGCATTTTTTCAGCTGTAGTCATAATCAGAGGTGGGTAACCCGGCTTCAACAAGTAAAAAGACTGACCATGTATTTGCTCCACCACCATGCACTAAACCAGCTTATTCTAATTAGCATAACTGTTCAGCATGATAGGAGAACTAATTATTGTAATCAGCTGGTTTAGTGCATGGTGGTGGAGCAAATACATGGTCAGTCTTTTTACCCTTTGAAGCCGGCTTACCCACCTCTGGTCATAATCAGTTACAATAGTAAGAGCTTGGGAAAAAAAGCTCTCTATGAGTTCTACAGCTCTCTAGCTAAGTAGCCTGGTATGCTATTGGTAACCTACCACGCTGAAGTTGACCCCCGATTCAAAATTTCTGGTCTACCTTAAATAGGTTCATTTGAATAATCCCAGTTCTAACCTTCCAAGGAGCCCAATATAGGCTAATATAAAAAAATAGAATTTTTGGATTTGACTTCTCCTTAGAATTAAAACACTTTTTTATGACATAAGGGATCCTTATGTACGTTCTACCCCATTTCTGTGAAATTTTACTGCAGCATTTTTGAATAATCGCAAACCTTTGATGTAATCCAATGGAGGCCAATTGAAAACAGTGTTGCCAGATCAGATTGACAGTATCCAGCCCAATCACAATGTAAAATCTGCCCTATTCAGTTAAAACCAGCCCAAGTCATAACACGGCCGGTTTTAGGCTGCTGTATTACGGTGGGCTGCGGTCGACCGGGGGGGGGGGGAGGGGTGCTGGCGGGTGCGGACGAATTCCCCTAATACCGCAAATTAAATCAACCGGCAGAGAAACGATACAGGTATTTTCTGTGCAACTCCTTTAGTAAAATTGTTTTCACAATATTTTCTAAAATTTCATCAACCAGCCCAACACTATTTTTACCCGCCCACCGTAATCAAAAGGAGCCCAATTGGGCCGCCCAATATGGTAACACTGATTGAAAAAAGTTATATTTTGTACTGGAATACACAGTTCGGAGAGGGATTATTTGAAATTTAAAGCGGTGGGGACCTAATCTGGGAAGGAACATGACCTGTCATTGAGGACCGGCCCGAACTGGACATTCTGATTTGGGTCCGGGTCTGGGTCCGGAACAGGGATGAGTTTAAGACTAGTCACCGCAGCTCTACATGTCCTCCAACCCCTAAAGTCTTTGTATTGCAATAACAAACTTGCCTGAGTAATAAATAGACCTATAGAATTAAAAGAAATTTGCTTAAACTACCTGGTCAGCCCACTTACATCTGAGAAACGCTATAAGCTTTGGGTAGCCAACTCTCTTATTTGCATGATGTAAAAAACCGTGAACAAAAGAGTGAATTGCACAGAAACATGCCCATATTGGCTATACATTTTTAAATCGGCTAAATGTTTCGGAAGGTCCTGTGAATCGCATAATAACATAGGCCTGTGCTAGCTAACGTATCCCTCTCAAACCAAACTTAACACAATTTTAATCATAACATTGAAAAGAAGTTTTATCCTGCAAAGTGGCTTAAAACAAAAATATAAAAAGGGGGATAGAGAAGTCTCTCCTTTATTCTGTTCTAATTATTAATTAATTAATTGTGCATAGACCAGGGATAGAAGGAATGGGATTTAAACAACATTTGTTCTTAGTATTAAAACCTACAATTAGTAATGAATTATGCATAGACCAGGAAGAGAAGGGGAACCCCCCTCTTTCAAACACATGGCTGGGATTCAAACAATATTTGGGGTGCTGTTGGATGCTGTCGAGTTGGGGGAGGTGCTGTTGGATTCTGTCCAGTGGGGGGGGGGGTCGCTTGGTAAAATCCTAAATTTACATTGCTATGAAATGTTATGTTGCCATTCCATTTAAAATTTATACCCATAGTTCCGCGATAAGGGATGAATAACGTAATTACTAAAATAATGTTAGTTACCTTAGATAAACATTGGATCGTGTGGCCACCCCTCGTGGTCTTGTGGCCCCCCTAGTGGTTATGTCCCTAAACAACCGCATAGAGCGTTCATGCCACGGGCCGGCCCTGCTTTTGAAGCAAACATGAGCCTTCTGTCTTGTCTCAGCTTTGTCTTTCTTCTCAGCTGTGTGTCTTTGGCTTTGATCACTTTTAATGTGGGAGAGACAAGCTGTGGTTTTGCTTTGCTTTGTCTTTCATTCGTTTCTTTCAGGGAGAAACCGGCTATGATGCCATGCTGCCCAGGACTCTGAAAGCAACCGATTGATAAAAACCAAACTATTATATCTGATATAAAGTTTGTTTATGTAACACTGAAGACTAAGAGGTCATCGTGTGCTTATTCAGTATTCATGCTATATGACTAGACACAGACAATCATTAATTTTGTTAAATCTTACGATATGCATATGTATTAACCATATGCCAATCAGATGTAGAATTATGTATGTTATTGTTAACCACTTTTTGCTAAAAAAAATTTAAAAAAAGAGATCGGGCTTATCCATCTTGTTGTGTGTAGGTTCCAGACCTTTTCTGCAGAAATAAGTCCTATTTCTTACATGGATATACCTCATCGTGCTGGTTATTCTAAGGGTAGAAATTTATCTGCCCAACACTATGAACTATTACAACCGTTATGAGGACCTCTACAAACCAATGAAGATGAAACTGAATAGTTTTGATTCGTTATTTTGTTAATATTTAAACGAAAGTGTATTTTCTGTTCATATGTCAGTGCTAACAGGCATAATAAACGGTTCTGTTCCCATGAACAGTTCCGCAGGGAGAATATTCCCAGACTGGCCAGGAGCAGAAGGCAGCTGGCAGAGACAGCCTCCAGTCGGCCTCTCCATCCTGCTGCTGCCGCTACTGTTTCAGCTAGGCAGGCATTGCGCTTGTGCACCAGAGGGCAGGAAAGAAGACATTTTGTCTGGATTTACTAGACCTTTTTTTTTTTAGTTTTTTTTTTTACAGTGTTTCACACCACTATTTAAAATAAACCAAAAATTCTGTACTTCAACTAAGTGTCATTCATTTCACACATGCACTTGATAAGATGAATGAACATTTCACAGTGAAACGGCTCCACCAGCAACCAG
>NW_026986441.1:0-48615 GCF_018555375.3 Anguilla rostrata
CCCCCTTTCCCTATGGTATTGGTTTCTCCAAAGGTTGCTGGATGAAATCGGTTCGCAACAGCAGGTACGCACACAGACAACACTCTGTTGCGCATCAATGCTAGAGGAGATGTAGGCTACAGCTTAACGGTGTGTTGCTGAAGTGATTAGTAGAGCATCAATCCCTTTTTCAAACGTGTGAAAATGAAATGCAGTTAGTCATATGCACTTAATTGCATTTGAGAAATATAGGCATAGTTTGCTTTGCAAGATTTGCATGCTAGTACCAGCTAAAGTTAGTAGCCATCCCTCAATCTGGTTGTTTAGCCTTCTGGCTCGCTAGCTAGTCGTGATTTGTGATAGCATAGCATGCTATTTAATATTGGTAAAGGAGAGCTGTGTGAATCTTATCAATCAATCAATCAATTTTTATTTGTATAGCACTTTTAACAAAGGAGCTTTGTCACAAAGCAGCTTTAGAGAACCGGCCCCCAAAGAGTAAGCCTAGGGCAACAGTGGCAAGGAAAAACTCCCTGACTGATAGCAGGAAGAAACCTTGAGCAGAACCAGACTCAGAGGGGGAACCCATCTGCCGCGGGCAGGCACCGGTTTGGCAGTGAGCTGTTTATTTTTACCACCAGTAGTTATAGTTAGCAAAACACTGAATTCCATTTGATATCTCCAGGTCAAGATGCAGAGGAAAATCTCGTCATTCTTTAAAAAAAAAAAAAACCACAGAAAGCCCCAGCCCTGTCCTCAGTGAGGAGGTTGATAATGCAAGAGGTAGTTTATCTTAGGTGAGATTTATAGTGATAGTCTATTTTTCCTTCATGGAAATGTATGCAGATTTAATTGTGTGTAGGTGTGGTTACAGGTTATATGTACTTAGGCTAGTGGTGATGATGGATCTTTCAAGGAAAATAGGTTACTACTGCTCAGTCTGAGCTTTTATTGGCAATGGAGCAGACACTGCTATGTGATGTCAGCACAGTCTCATCTGTACTCATGCTGCTTCCTATGCATTGTGTTTGAAAATACAAATGTTACCATGTTGGCAGGTTCCTTTCATCTGTGGCTTTATTATCTATGTTCTCTAAATTAATTAGCATTGTGGATATAGTCTTTTTATGTGAATTTATGTCCCTTAAAATTTTTGGGTGAAGCAGACAAGATTTAGCTCTTTTTCAAGAAAAGTGGCAGCAGTGTAGAAGCTAGTGTAGAAGTTAGTGAATAAGTGAGTGTCATTTCCAATCAACATAACAGCACATATAATTGACATGAAAATCTCCAAATAAATATACAGTATTTACCCTAATATAAAGTGGGAGCTTCCTGAGCTACAAAAACTGATTTAGTGACGTTTTAAAATAATCCCCCCAAAGTTGACGAGACTGCAACCACTGAGCTGCTGGCTGCTCAGAAATGGTCCACCTGTGGGACAGGGCGATGGGTCTGCAGTGATGATTTGTTTTTCAGACCAAAAACTGACTGAAGCCAGACGCTGTGGTTGGGCGGGAGGGCAAAATGAGCAATTAACTTATCTACAGTATGTCAGATATCAAGTGTTTAGATTATGGCCTCAGAGAGAGAAACAGTGAACTGGATACAATATTGGCTTAAAGACTGCTGCCTACCTTCCCCTCCATGAACATTAAAGGAAACGTCCTTTACGCCACTCTGATACCCTTATCTAGGCAGGCGATCTAAGGGTCCCACCTCCTGCAGAGTGTCTCAGGAGAGACAAACCAGAAGACAGAGATATTTACAAGGCCAGAGGCCCAGTGTGGCTACAGAATGAACAAAGATCCTGTTCTGTTTGATCTTAAGTTTAAATGCACTTTAATTACTAAGTACACTGTCAGCTTTTAGATAGGGCACTCCTCGTCATAAATGAGCACGCCCCCCTTCTACACCTGAACTCGGCATTGCCCAAACAGGGCAAACATGCTCAAGCCAATCCTGGGCAGAGAGACTAGCTACTGCTGCCAGGCATTCATCTAAGTGATCTCTGACATTAAGATCTTCAATCCTGGGAGGTAAATACCCTGCTCATCCAGGAATCTAAAATCAACACCTGGGATTAAGCTAATTAAAATTTACCCCATTTGGGTAGCGAGACTATATAAATGGATGAACTGCATTTATATAGCCCTTTTATCCAAAGCGCTTTACAATTGCTGCTCTCTCCACCGGGGTTACAACAGTAACCTAAAGTTCTCTTTCATCATCTCGTGTTTGAGATACACCTATGGGGAGATATAGAAAGCTCCCAAAATGCCCTATGCTCACAGCTGAGATACTGTCAGGCCCTGAGGAGAGGGTGGTGTCTGGTACATCCAAGGAGGGAAGTACTGAAGACTTTCCACTGCCCAAAGCTATAGCCAGGACCAGGCAGAGAGAGGCAGAATCCCCTGTGGCAACACGCCCACGTTCCCAGACTCACCTGACAGGTGACGCGTCAGCCGTGAGGGAGAGATAAGCCGGGGGTTTAGCGAGGGAGTTCAGAGCTTCCTGACGTGGCAGTCTGAGTGCATGTTTGCCAGAGCGATCTGCTCAATTAAAGTGATTTTTGCATACTTGAAACCCAAGTCAGTCGTTTTTCTCTGCAAAACTCCACATTGGTGACCCTGACGCTTCTTCGGACGATTCCGAAGTTGTGCTTTTCTCTGTGAAAGATGCACGCCGTCGCTCTCAAGCTCCCGGAGTTCTGGCAGGAACATGCCGCCGTGTGGTTCGCTCAAGCGGAGGCACAGTTCGCGTTGAGAGGCATAACGCAGGAGGACACGAAATACTATTACGTGGTTGCGGCTTTGAATAGTTCAACAGCATCGCGGGTATTAAGCCTACTCCAGGATCCTCCGGAAGAGGATAAGTACTTGTCTCTTAAACAGCTCCTTTTGGAGACTTTCGAGCTGTCAGAACCTGAGCGGGCTCGCAAGCTCCTTACACTGCCTGGTTTGGGTGATTCTAAACCTTCGGAATTAATGGACCATATGCTTACACTTTTGGGTAACCACCAACCTTGCTTCATATTCCGGGAATTATTTATGCAGCAGATGCCCAGTCAAGTGCGTGCAGCTCTTGCAGGTTCCCCGTTGAAAGACCACAGGGCGCTGGCTAGGGAAGCTGACAAAGTTTTAAACTCCAGCCGGCTGCCCGGTCCTGCAGTAAGGGTGGTTGGCGCTGCGGATGGGCAGGCTATCCGGGAGGATGTCATCGCCGCTGCCCAACAGCAACGACTTACAGCGGGCCTCTGCTACTACCATGCCAGGTTTGGCCCACGCGCTAAGAAGTGCCGGCCACCTTGCTCTTTCGGGTCGGGAAACGGCAGAGCCGACGCTCATTAGCTGCGTTGAGTGTCGGCCAGGCTAGCAGTTTGCTTTTTGTTACGGACTCTGTTTCTGATCGGCGATTTCTATGCGACACAGGCGCGCAGGTTAGCGTCCTCCCTGCGTCTGCTTTGGACGTACAGACTGGGGGTCGTGGACCACCTCTGGAGGCAGCCAACGGCAGCACTATCCCCACTTTTGGCAGACGAGCAGTGGACCTGTGTTTTGACGGACAACATTTCCAGTGGGTGTTTGTGCTAGCGTCTGTGTCTACTCCGCTGTTGGGCGCAGATTTTCTGTGTGCTAACAGCCTGCTGGTCGATGTCAGGAACAGACGGCTGGTGAATGCGGAGACGTTCGCAACGCTTCCGGGTTCTTCCAGCAGCACCGGGACGTCCAAGCTGTCTAGCGCCCTGTCATCTGCGGATGTGTTCCAGCGCCTCCTGAGGGAATTCCCGGACCTCACCACGCCCACGTTCTCTTCGGCAGCCGTCAAGCATGGAGTGGAGCATTATATCGCCACTACGGGTCCGCCTGTCCACGCCCGGGCAAGGCGGTTGGACCCGCAGAAGCTGGCTGTGGCTAAAACGGAGTTTGACTCCATGGAACGCTTGGGGATTGTGCGGAGGTCCAGCAGTCCTTGGGCCTCACCCCTCCACTTGGTTCCGAAGACAGGGGGGGGGTGGCGACCGTGCGGGGACTATCGACGACTGAATGACGCCACGACCCCTGACCGCTACCCTATACCGTACATACAGGATTTCTCGGCTCGATTAGCTGGGAAGGTTTTGTTTTCGAAAATTGATTTAGTCAGGGGTTATCACCAGGTTCCGGTTCAGCCGCAGGATATCGCTAAAACCGCGGTAATAACCCCGTTTGGGCTATTTGAGTTTTTACGCATGCCTTTTGGTTTAAAAAACGCGGCCCAAACTTTTCAGCGCTTAATGGATAGGGTTTTGCGGGATATGCCTTTTCTTTTCGTTTATTTAGACGACATCCTGGTAGCCAGTGCCTCCAGCGATGAGCACCAGGCCCATCTCCGGGCCCTTTTTGCGCGCCTCAGCGAACACGGGTTAATTATTAACCTGGCCAAATGTCAATTTGGGGTTCCCGTGGTGGATTTCCTCGGCCACCGCGTCACCAGGGAAGGTGCGGTGCCCCTACCTTCCAAGGTCGAGGCTATTCAAAATTTTCCGCGACCGGTTACAGTTCGGGCTTTGCAGGAGTTTTTGGGCATGGTAAATTTTTACCATCGCTTCCTTCCCAGAGCCGCTCAGCTAATGCTGCCCTTGTACGCTGCCCTTAGAGGGGCCGCAGCGAAGCAACTGGTAAGTTGGTCGGTCGAAATGTCGCATGCTTTTTTTAAAACTAAAGAGGCATTAGCGAATGCTACTCTCCTTACGCACCCTTGGCCGGACGCGCCGGTTTCTGTAACTACGGATGCGTCAGATGTTGCGGTTGGCGGGGTGCATGAACAGCTAATAAATGGGGTTTGGCAGCCGCTTGCTTTTTTTAGCCGCCAGCTCCGTCCTGCTGAGCGCAATTACAGCGCGTTCGATCGCGAGCTCCTTGCTCTTTATTTAGCTGTGCGTCATTTCCGGTTCCTGCTCGAGGGCCGCACGTTCACGGCCTTCGTAGACCACAAACCTTTAGCTCTAGCTATGGCTAAGGTTTCGGAGCCGTGGTCCGCCCGTCAGCAAAGGCAGTTGGCATTCGTCTCCGAGTTCACCACGGACATCCAGCATGTTGCAGGTAAGGACAACGTGGTGGCTGACTGTCTTTCGCGGTCCATAGTGGACGCGGTCAATTTAGGGGTGGATTACGCGCAGATGGCTGCTGACCAGGCGTCTGATCCAGAAGTGCAGGCGTTACGCACAGCGACTACAGGTCTGCAGCTGCAGGAGGTAAGCTTTGGTCCTTCAGCCACTCCCCTCCTTTGTGATGTGTCCACCGGGGTCGCCAGACCAGTGGTGCCCGTGGTTTGGCAGCGGCGTATTTTCCAGGTTTTACACAACCTATCCCATCCGGGCCGCAAGGCGTCACAGAAGCTATTGTCTGAAAGGTTTGTGTGGCATGGCCTGAAAAAGGATGTCCGTGACTGGGTGAATGCTTGCTTGGCGTGTCAACGGGCTAAAGTTCACAAACACACCAAGGCTCCTTTAGCGCCGTTCGCCGTCCCTGAAAGGCGGTTTGACCACGTTAACGTGGATCTAGTGGGGCCGTTGCCTCCGTCGCGGGGTTACACACACCTTTTAACAGTTGTAGATAGGACCACGCGTTGGCCGGAGGTGATACCGCTGACGTCCACCACCACTGCTGAGGTGGCTCGGGCGTTTATTAATGCGTGGGTCTCGCGTTTCGGGGTTCCGGCCGATTTATCCTCTGACCGTGGGGCTCAGTTCACGTCCGAGTTGTGGGCGGCGATAGCTCGGCAGTTGGGGGTGACGCTGCATTGGACTACGGCGTATCACCCTCAGGCTAACGGGATGTGCGAGCGCTTCCACCGTTCGTTAAAGGTGTCCCTCCGCGCTGCGCTGCAGGGGGACGCTTGGGTTGATACGCTCCCGTGGGTCTTACTGGGTCTTAGGACGGCCCCTAAGGCTGATTTAGGAGCATCATCTGCGGAGCTAGTTTACGGGCAACCGTTGCACGTACCAGGGGAGTTTTTACCTAGCTGTTCGGTGCCTTGGTCAGCTACGCGCCAACTCCCGGTTCTGAGGGACGGTCTGAAATCGTTTGCCCCGGTGCCTACGACGCATCACGGTTTGCCACGCTCCCACGTTCATCCAGGTTTGGGTGAGGCGCGCTTTGTGTTTGTGCGACAAGATAAGTATCGCGGCCCGTTGCAGCCTCCTTACGAGGGACCGTTTCGAGTATTAGAGTCCGGGGAAAAATTTTTTGTTTTGGATATCGGTGGTAGGTCTGACCGCATTACCGTAGACCGCTTAAAGCCGGCGCACGTAGATTTAGATTCGCCGGTAGAAGTCGCTTGTCCTCCGCGCAGAGGTCGACCTCCCGCTCTCGGGTCGAGAAATCCTACCCCTGGCTTAAATCCTGACCCTGGTAACAGCCCTAAACCTGACTCTGGTATGGGTCCTAATCCGTCCGAGGCGGCGGGCAAGAAACTGGGGAGGTTTGGCCGTGTCATCCAGACCCCTAGGCGGTTTTGCTGCCACAGTAAATTCTGGGGGGGCTTGTGTAGTGAGCACTGGGGGCAGAGAGAGGCAGAATCCCCTGTGGCAACACGCCCACGTTCCCAGACTCACCTGACAGGTGACGCGTCAGCCGTGAGGGAGAGATAAGCCGGGGGTTTAGCGAGGGAGTTCAGAGCTTCCTGACGTGGCAGTCTGAGTGCATGTTTGCCAGAGCGATCTGCTCAATTAAAGTGATTTTTGCATACTTGAAACCCAAGTCAGTCGTTTTTCTCTGCAAAACTCCACAGATAGTCTATTTTTCCTTCATGGAAATGTATGCAGATTTAATTGTGTGTAGGTGTGGTTACAGGTTATATGTACTTAGGCTAGTGGTGATGATGGATCTTTCAAGGAAAATAGGTTACTACTGCTCAGTCTGAGCTTTTATTGGCAATGGAGCAGACACTGCTATGTGATGTCAGCACAGTCTCATCTGTACTCATGCTGCTTCCTATGCATTGTGTTTGAAAATACAAATGTTACCATGTTGGCAGGTTCCTTTCATCTGTGGCTTTATTATCTATGTTCTCTAAATTAATTAGCATTGTGGATATAGTCTTTTTATGTGAATTTATGTCCCTTAAAATTTTTGGGTGAAGCAGACAAGATTTAGCTCTTTTTCAAGAAAGGTGGCAGCAGTGTAGAAGCTAGTGTAGAAGTGAGTGAATAAGTGAGTGTCATTTCCAATCAACATAACAGCACATATAATTGACATGAAAATCTCCAAATAAATATACAGTATTTACCCTAATATAAAGTGGGAGCTTCCTGAGCTACAAAAACTGATTTAGTGACGTTTTAAAATAATCCCCCCAAAGTTGACGAGACTGCAACCACTGAGCTGCTGGCTGCTCAGAAATGGTCCACCTGTGGGACAGGGCGATGGGTCTGCAGTGATGATTTGTTTTTCAGACCAAAAACTGACTGAAGCCAGACGCTGTGGTTGGGCGGGAGGGCAAAATGAGCAATTAACTTATCTACAGTATGTCAGATATCAAGTGTTTAGATTATGGCCTCAGAGAGAGAAACAGTGAACTGGATACAATATTGGCTTAAAGACTGCTGCCTACCTTCCCCTCCATGAACATTAAAGGAAACGTCCTTTACGCCACTCTGATACCCTTATCTAGGCAGGCGATCTAAGGGTCCCACCTCCTGCAGAGTGTCTCAGGAGAGACAAACCAGAAGACAGAGATATTTACAAGGCCAGAGGCCCAGTGTGGCTACAGAATGAACAAAGATCCTGTTCTGTTTGATCTTAAGTTTAAATGCACTTTAATTACTAAGTACACTGTCAGCTTTTAGATAGGGCACTCCTCGTCATAAATGAGCACGCCCCCCTTCTACACCTGAACTCGGCATTGCCCAAACAGGGCAAACATGCTCAAGCCAATCCTGGGCAGAGAGACTAGCTACTGCTGCCAGGCATTCATCTAAGTGATCTCTGACATTAAGATCTTCAATCCTGGGAGGTAAATACCCTGCTCATCCAGGAATCTAAAATCAACACCTGGGATTAAGCTAATTAAAATTTACCCCATTTGGGTAGCGAGACTATATAAATGGATGGACTGCATTTATATAGCGCTTTTATCCAAAGCGCTTTACAATTGCTGCTCTCTCCACCGGGGTTACAACAGTAACCTAAAGTTCTCTTTCATCATCTCGTGTTTGAGATACACCTATGGGGAGATATAGACAGCTCCCAGAATGCCCTATGCTCACAGCTGAGATACTGTCAGGCCCTGAGGAGAGGGTGGTGTCTGGTACATCCAAGGAGGGAAGTACTGAAGACTTTCCACTGCCCAAAGCTATAGCCAGGACCCAGAAACAGTGTGAAGCACTAAAACCCATAGCAGATGAGGGGAGATGTGTGCGCCTCACACAGAGCTCACCCCCAGAACTGAGTGGACTACCGGCCTCAGGCAGTGGAACCTAGTAACAGTATCTGGAGAAACCCAGCCTGCGGCTGAATAAATATCCTGTAAGGAGACCCCATGAATAGGGCCCACTATGCAGCCATGCCCCTCATTGAATGAGCCCTCAGGCCCAAGGGGGGTGTTATCTAGAGCCCGACCGATATATCGGCCATTATTTGACTTTTTTGACGACATCAGGATCGGCAGTTATGCCGCCGATGTGTCCCGATATTTTAATAAGTATAATAAACAAAAAAACAATGATTATGTATCTGTACTTGTCTGTTCGAACGTTGTAGTTGCTATTTACTAGAATTATCCAGTAGAGGGAGCTCTAATACAAGTGTGAACTGCATCAGCTGACGCGCTAGTTCTCTAATAAGACGTTTGTCACTCGTGCCTCATCCAGTATTCTCCACTGCAAGACTTGTCTGCACAGATTCGATTGCCCCAATAAAGGTATGTATATTTAGTGAAAGTTTTTTAATTAAATGCGTTTATACGACCACTATGTTTATCAATCCTCATTATCAAGCGAGCGAGCTAGCTAACATATTTGGTTCACTTTAGTAAGCTAGCTGGCTAGCAAGCCTTTATGAAGTAGCAGTGAGCACATAAGCAGCGTAGGATCTTTGCCAGAGGACATCGCTGTATTCTCAAATAAATAACCAGCCAAAATAAAATGGTGATTGAATGCATCACACATGTTTTTTTATCTGAGATAATGATATTAGCTACTGCTACTATTGCAAGCGAGTGTGTCATCTAGTCACGCGTCATCGTAGCAAGCTAACCAGACAGTAAAAACGCAGATAAAACACTTCTAACGTGGTTCATTTTAAGCCATGTTATCTAGCTTTGTCGTGATAACATGAGAGAAGGATTGCTGTTGGAGAAGTGAATCAACCAACAGTTAGCGCGGGTGACCTGCACGAAAGCGCATTGTAGTTTTTTTCCACGTAGGCTAGGCTATTTCATCCAGTCAATTTAATTTCATCTAACGTTACACTTGATTCACTCTTTGGCTCCGCTAGATAATGTCTTACTCTTTGAGATCATGTAGTAGAAATAAAATAAGAAAATATAATTCATTTAACTTACTGAGAATATATAATAAGAAATAATGAGGATGTGTCAATAGCTAATGCGTTATTGCGCGCGAGATCACGTAGTAGGAATAAACTAAGAAAATGTAATTAATGTACTGAGAATAGATACTAAGAAATAATAACAAATTAATAACAAGAACAATAATAATAATATTCATAAAAATACATGTTTGAAACTGGAAAACTGACTTTTTTAAATTATTTTTTTATAGACGGCTGGAAAAGAAAGGAGTAAAAGCAAGGTGTGGAGTTATTTTGATTTCACACACTTAAAGATGGTTATAAAGATATATTTAATTTAATATCATCTTTTACTTTTTTATCTAAAAAGTTCTTTGTGTGTTTATTTCTAATTTTATTTGTTTGCTTATAAGTTAAATGTTCTTAAATATAGAAACTTTAATAAAATATAAGTTTTTCAAATTGATTTGAAAATGTTGCACTTTTTGACAAAACATCGGTCAAAACATCAGTAATCGGTGGGCTAGGACTCTCCAAAATCGGGATCGGCATCGGACCCAAAAATCTGGCATCGGTCGGGCTCTAGTGTTATCCTCTTTGAATCATATGCCATAACAATAACTTCCACAAGCCAATGGGACAGCCACTGCTTAGAGATACTTTTCCTTTGCAGGCAGGGGCCCAGGTGAATAAGAGCTGGTCGCTCTTTCTAAAAGCCTTAGTCTTTGTCATATACATGTGGAGAACAAAGCATATGCAGCCTATGCTCCTCGTCAGAGGAGAAAGGTGGTGGGTGAAAAGCGGAAAGCTCCAACATCTTACATGTGAAAGCAGGGAAGCTTTTAGGCATAAAGGCTGGATTGAGCTTAAGAAAAAGCCTGTGCATCTTAGGGGAGAATATTGTGCATGAGAGATGCACTGAGAGCACATGGAGGTCACTGACTCACTTAGCTGAGGCTAGTGCAAGCAGCAACGCTGTCTGGAGAGACAACAATTTTATTTATAGACTCAAACGGCCTTGGAGACAGAGCCTCCAGCTCCAGTGATAAATCCCAAGGGGGAATGAGCTTTTTAGCAACAGGCAGAGCACAGTGAGCCCCCTTCATGAACCTGTGAATGAGGGGGTGCTGCCCCACTGCATAGTCTTTGAAACCAATATGACAAGCAGTGAGAGCTTTCAGGTAGATCTTAATGGTAGGAAAGGATTTCTCTTTATCCATAAGGTTCTGTGAAAAGCACAGCACGTCAGAAACAGAGCTCTGGTAAGCCACTGACTGACGAGAGGCACACCATCTTTCTAACACCTGACACTTATTGTCATGAAGTGACCTGGTAGAGGGCGCTCTCGTGCTCTGGATGGTTGCAGGCACGTGAGGGGGAAGCCCTAATGCGTTGAGGTTATGTCTCTCACGGGCCAAGCCCATAGACCTACTCGCTCAGAGCAGGGGTGGTGTATTTCCCCGTTCACCTGAGACAGGAGGTCCGTGCGTAGCGGGTGCGTTCATGGCTGTACATAAAGGAGAGGGATAATCTCAGCCAGCCACGGCATTTTCTGCCACCTGCGTGCGATTAGGATCAGTGTGAAGCTCTGCTCTCTCACTCTGGCTGGGGTGGGAGAGATGAGAGTGAGGGGGGCAAATGCCTGTGAAGAGATCTACAGCTGCACGGCCAAATCTGTGCCATAGCATTTCCACAGTCTGGGGATGTAGATGCCATTCCTCGTACAGTGGGTTTCCCCTTGACAGCAGATCCGCGCCTGCATTCAGAATATCTGAACATGGGTCACGCATAACCACAGAAAGTGACGGCTGCTCCAGACCAACAGTCTGTGGGCTAGACCATGGAGCTGGAGGGAGCGCATGCCACCTTGGTGATTGACATATGCTACCGCAGTCATTATCGCAGCGTACGAGCACATGATGTCAGACAGAGAAGAAAATATCTGAGAGCTGTCCATATAGTTAATAGCTCCAGATAATTGATGTGAGCTGAGCGCAGCTGGATTGGCCGCGTCCCATTCATCATGTGACCCCCCTGAGTGCCCACCTCAGAGAGGGATGTGTCTGTCCTCATGACTTTCCACATGAGAACGATCCTGAGAGGGGTTCCCTGAGTGTAAAAGTCTGTTTTTCCAGTGACTCAGAGTGTGTCACCATGAGATGGCGATGGAGATCGTTGCTGGAGGCTGTGTTGAGGGATGAAATCCACCTCATGAAGCCCCTCATTCTTAACAGCCCCAGTGGAAAATCCTGAGAGGCTGACACCATCCACCCCTGCAGTCTGAGACATGTGTGATACTGTACTCTCAAGCCCGGTGTGACCTGAGAGAGGTACAAGTCTGAGAGATTAAATGCAGTCCACTGATAGGTGAGCTCACAGTGAGACAGAGTTTAAATCCACTCCCAAGAATGTTACACTGCAGGATGGGCTGAGATTGCTCTTGGGGAGGTTTACTCTGAAACTTAGAAACAACAGATGTGTATGAACTCAGTGTCCAGCACAACTCTGCCTTTCAAAAATCAGCCAGTCATCTAAATGCATCAGTATTCTGAGCCTCATTAGTCTCAATGGAGCCAGACCCACCTCTACACAAATACAGAACACCCATGGACTCAGGGAAAGGCCGAAGGGTAGCAAACACCATGATGGGCAAAGCGGAGAAATTTCATCTGAGGGGATAAATGCTTACGTGGAAGAAGGCATCTTTCAGGTTCATTGATGTGATCTAGGGATGTTAAGTTAATCGATTAACTGTTAATCATTAAGAAGAATGTTGATTGAGTCATTTCTATAGATTAAACTGTTGAATTTCATTAAACCATTTCAATGAATAATCTAATGTTGGTGATTAGGTTTTAAATTAAAGAGACATTTTAAAAATTTTAAATGATAAATTCATGGTTCCCTCGACTGGCAGCATTAGTGAAATGTTATTGGTCCATTCCTGGAACATCAGTGCCATCTGAGCGCGTCTTCTCAGCTGCTGGTCTCAACTTCAGCAGACTGCACACCAGACTGACCCCAAAGCACGTAGACATGCTCATATTCCTTAACAAAAATGCTTAAGTATTAAGTTAAGCCTATTATTTTATTACAAAGTTAAGCATTAATAAGAACCATAAATAAGCAGCTTTAACAAGTAGCATAAATAAGCAGCATTAATAAGCAGTATGAATAAGCAGTGTAAATCATTTGCATTAATAAGCAGAATTAATAAGCAGCATTAATAAGCAGTATGAATAAGCAGCATTAATAAGCAGAATTAATAAGAAATATCTTTTGTCACTATCACAGTGGCAGTTCAGCCAGCCTCTAGCAGTCCCTCCTCTCCTGAACAGATTTCTCAGTCCGTGAATCTGTGTTTTTATGATTTTGCTTCTTGTTGTTCTTGTTTTGGCCTTAATACGCAATCCTGTTTAAATGATTGTTTGAGCATGTCTTAATAAAACCTCTCTGATAGATACAGCTCATTAATTGGTAAGTCTGTTTTGAGTCATCCTTTTTATAGGCCATGTAGAAGATTATAAGCTAATCAGTTTATCATTATTAATAAATTAATGGGTGCCGACAATCAATACAATAAATTGCACAAAATTTGCATCCCTAATTAAAACCAGTCGTTCTGACATTGAACATTATTATTATTAATATTTTGTTGTTAATTATATTTCCTCAAATGTTTAACACTGAGATTAAAGATAGGAAGTAGAGAACCGTCCTTCTTTGGGACCTGGAATTAAGGATAATAATAGTTTTGTTGGGTTCGTTCTTTGGGAATCAAACGTATCGCCCCTTTTTGTAAGAGACAAGAAATTTCTTCCTCTTAAACATGGGCAGTGCTCTCTTGGGTTTGAGAGTAAATGACTCTGTTGAAATGGGGGGTTTCACTTTGAACTGGAGTCTGTAGCACTTGGCTATTGTCTGTAGCCCTTGTCTGTAGTAGTGCTGCTGTGTCCTATGTGCTCTTCCAGGAGGGCGGTAGCCTCCTTTAGCATTGGACACGCGCCTGTCTGTCAGAGCCAGACTTGGTGCAATGATGAGACACTCTGCAGAGGTCATGACCGGCTGTCATTCCCCATAGTTGGATTTTCAACACAAGATGATGAAAGAGAAGTTTATTTATGGCACCAATACAGTGTTTGGTTCTTGCAGAGATGCACACCCTAGTCAGTGTATAAGTATGCCATGTACTTTGCACCTAAATTGCTTGAGCTTCCCTTAAATGCTATCCAGAGAACATTTCCCACAATCCACACTATTATACATTTGACAAAATAAAGTCTGACCTGACCAGAACTCTAGTACCTAACACCATCACCAACAGACCCCCCTCATACAATGACAGGGGTGCTGCATGGTAGTTATACCGCCCCTACAGGCACAGGAGAACTATGAGCCCAGCTGGCAGTAAATAAGGGACTTTGTATGACTGGTGTGCCCTTATGACTAAGTCTATCAGTTCTGTATATGTTGCATGTTCTCCTGTAAGTGTCTACTGTGATAGGGTGGCAGTGTAGTATAATAGCTATGGAACAGGTCTTGTAACCTGAAGGTCACAGGCTCTATTCCTGGGTGGGAAACTGCCATTGTACCCTTGAACAAGGTACTTAACCTGCATTGCTTCAGTATATATCCAACTGTATAAATGGATGCAATGTAGATGCTATGTGTATAAAAAATGCATCTGGATGAGTGTCTGCTCAATGCCTAGATGGATGGATAGATGTATGGATAATCTTATTTAAAGTGACTCGGCCTTTAGCTGTGTGTTAGGTTGCAGTGCTGTGGGAAGTTTGTCACAGAAAACCAAAAGGTAAGAAGCAAACACACTGTCCACTCTGAAAGATGTGTGTTCTCTTTCACATCTTTACTTGTGGTGGTAGCTGTGTCAAACATCCCACAGCATTGCAAACTAACTGACTGACCACTCTGAAGCCCTTAGCCCCAATTCTAAGAATTTTCAGAATAAGAAAAGGGGCCATTTGGGTCAGAATTTCATCTGTAGAACTGTCAGAGTTCAGTCCAGCAGGACGTCTGATTCTCAGGTCCAAAGTGCTGCAGCTGGAGAGTGTAGCACAGACATCTTCCTCAGTGCATCATCAACCTTAAAATCTTCAATTTCACTCTTCATCACTGAACATTATCATTTGTATCATTTACCATTTGTTTTATGTATAGCTAATATAATTATAATATAATATATGAACTCTTCTTTGCAGACTGAACAACTGTGAACTCACACAGAAGTGCTGTAATATTGTGGCCTCAGCTCTCCAGTCATCAGACTCACCCCTGAGAGATCTGGACCTCAGCTACAATAACCTGCGAGATTCAGGAGTGAAGCTGCTCTGTGCTGTACTGAAGAGTCCAAACTGTAAACTGCAGAGACTGGGGTGAGTAGTGCTGTGTACTGTGTGACCTTAACAAAAAATAATTCCTGAGTATGGTTGTGTATGTCTGAATTTTGTCACAAGGAAGAAAACAAATTTACTGATTGCATTTTCAAAGCCTGTAACCTCAATGATTGTGTGATTACGAGTTTGCAGATCAGCATAATGACTGGGGTATGCTCATACACTACATTTCCAAAAGTGTGTGGACACCTGAACATCACACCCTTGTTGAACATCTCATTCCAAAACCATGGACATTAATATGGAGTTGGACTCCCGTTTGCTTCTGTAACTGCCTCCACTCTTCACATTATAACTGTGCCACACATGTGAATCCATACACACATAACACAGATAAAATAAATATTTTGTTTAATTCAGTTTAACTATTTTAAAGGAAAGCTGTATTCCGTTATGCAGTCCAATGCTGGCTATTTGGGCAGTGGAGTTAATTGTGTAAGCTACTTGAATGAGACAGGTGGGAGACCGGCTTTACACCCCTCAGATAGTGTTTACAATGAGCCCAGAACGCACTGGAAACTTGCTTTTAATCATGTGTTTGGCTGGGCTAGGTCAATGATTGAGTGGACCTTTGGAATGTTGAAAATGCATTTTAGAATTTTGGATGGATTGGGTGGTACATTACTGTACAGCCCTCAGAAAGTCAGTGCATTGTTTGTGGTGTGCTGTGTTCTACACTACATAGCCATATGCCATGGATGTGACATAGACCTCACAGAGGACACATTACAGGTCTTTCATACAGAGAGAAGCAGAGTCGCATGTGACGATCGCTACAGAGATTACAGAGCACAGAGTGCACGAGAGAGCAGGGACTGGTTGCCTCTGGAGCCGTTTCACTAGTGAGTGTACATTCATCTTATCAAGTGCATGTCTGAAATGAATGACACTTAGTTGAAGTAAATACTTTTTTTGTTTATTTTAAATAGTGGTATGAAACAAAAATTGACAGCAAAGAAACAAAAAAGCTATAGTAAATCCAGACAAAATGCTTCATTCCTGTCCTCTGGTGCACAAGCGCGATGCCTGCCTAGCTGAAACAGTAGCGGCGGCAGCAGGATGGAGAGGCCAACTGGAGGCTGTCTCTGCCAGCTGCCTCCTGCTCTTGGCCAGTCTGGGAATATTCTCCCTGCAGAACTGTTCATGGGAACAGAACCGTTTATTATACCTCTTAGCACTGGCATATGAACAGAAAATACACTGTTTTTGTTTAAATATTAACAAAATAATGAATCTAAACTATTCAGTTTCATCTTCATTGGTTTGTAGAGGTCCTCATAACGGTTGTAATAGTTCATAGTGGTGGGCAGAGAAAATTCTACCCTTAGAATAACCAGCACGGCGAGGTATATCCATGTAAGAAATAGGATTTATTTCTGCAGAAAGAGTCCGGAACCTACACACAACAAGATGGATAAGCCTGAACTGGAGAAAGCAGGAACAGTCCCTGCTTTCATAAGCAAAACGTGTTTTAACAATAACATACATAATTCTACATCTGATTGGCACAGACAACAAGATGGATAAGTCCAGTCCCTGCTTTTATTAGCAAAAAGTGGTTAACAATAACATACATAATTCTGATTGGTACATGGTTAATACATATGCATATTGTAATATTTAACAAAGTAAATGTTTGGTTGTGTCTAGTCATATAGCATGAATACTGAATAAGCACACAGTAACCTCTTAAGTCTTCAGAGTTACATAAACAAGCTTTATATCAGATATAATAGTTTGGTCTTTATCGATCGGTTGCTTTCAGAGTCCTGGGCAGCATGGTGTCATAGCTGGTTCCTCCCTGGCAGGATGGCAGGGGGAGGATAAGTAGGAAAGCCAAGCTCTCCAGAGCTTACATAGAGACAGAGTTAAAGAAAACCAGACACACACATAGACACACACACACACACACACATACAGACAATATTTCTAACTGCTTGTTGTCCTTGGGAGGTCTGGTGCCTGGAGACGGAGGGGCCCTGCTGCAAGGCCTAGGAGTTTAGTGTTGTACAGACTTCTAGTTATGCTAGAGAAAACTCTCCTCCCTTCAGTAGAGATGATCACAACACGCTTGCTCTTCAGCCATGGTGACATTAGCATTTGGCTGTGTTTCCTAAAGGGAAATAAATGGGGTGATCTGATAGGCAATAATGAAACCAAACCCGACTACACCCACAGAACCATTTATTCTTATTGAACCAGCCTCTTTTATAACTGTGCCGCAGTTGCACTAGTGCCTGGAGTCAAGAAATTACTGAAATACCCAAATTCACCAGCGCCTTGCATTGCTGCTGGTGTTTGACAGTTGTGCCTTGACTGAGAAAATAGGGTCCAATTAAACATCTAATTTAATAACACAAGCTCAACTACATGAACAAAAACAATATTAGACAGTCCTGGAAAGGAAGTAAAAGATAATCATGAAAGAAATGAAAGACAAAACCAAAACACAGGTTGTCTCTCCCACATTAAAACTGATCAAAGCCAAAGACGCACAGCTGAGAAGAAAGACAAAGCTAAGACACAAGACCAAAGGCTCCTGTCTGCTTAACAAGCCAGCACTTCATAGCCTGTATTCAATCAACATTTGTCCTTAACTTGGACTTGGACTAGTAAATGCACTTCATACCTTTTCTTCACAAACTCAGTTTGGTGAATTAATTCAAGTTATTGCTGTAATTGCCAAACTGTTTGTGAAAAAGAAACATTCCTTGCTTTTAATTGTAAGTTTTAATTATAAGAACAAATGTTGTTTGAATAGTCTGGATATTATACCACTGTAAGCAGGCATGTTGTGTGGAATAGCCTGATTCAGAGATCAATGTTCTGGCTCTAGCTCCTATCATCTGAAGGATAACATCATTTACAGGAGTATTTCTTAGATAAGTATTCTAATTCTTTCAAATGCCTCGACTTATTAAATTTTTAGTGCAGTTTATATTACTCCACAAGGTCTACCAAACATGTTGATAAGGGGTTTTAAAAGAAAAAAATGACTTAATATAGCAGGCTTTTATTATCATTATTATCATCATTGTTACAATAATAATTAAATGCAAGGCAATAATTAGCCTGTTAGATAATTAGCCTGCGAGAATAAAATGAATGGATGGATTATAGGGCAAGGACACACAGAACATAGGTGCAATGTGTGGAAGTTTCAAAAGACACCACGTTTTTAAAAATCTAGTGTCTACCAGCAGTAAAAGTTAGTGGCAATAATCAGTTGTGGTGTTCTCATACAGCCACTAGATGGCGATGCAGTGTAATTCCAGTTGATGCCGTGGTTCAGTGGTACTCACTAATTTTCTTAGGAGAGCCACTTATGAGTAAGACCATTACTCAAAGAGCCACAGAGATTGCAGATATAACTCAGATGTTTTTTTTAATCATCACTCAAGATATTTACCATCTTTGTGTATGTTTTAAAAAAATACAGTACCATGCTTTACATCCTTACATCTCTTTTTATTCTCAATTCATAATTGCATTGCATTATTAAAAGATATAATACTTGTGTGTGAGTGTGTAAGGCTGGGAGTGGAACCATCTTATGTATGTGTGTACATATGCAATTATACATAAGCATTATCAACATGAAATAAAAAGTATATTGGCCTACTAATAGAGATGAAAAACGTCTTTTTCTCGGTTATATTTGTATCAATATGTGGAGGCTGTCATGTGTTTTAGCTGTCCCTTGACTTTCTCCATGCAAAACTTGTAGTTAGTGGTTGCAATCCTAGTCAAACAATCAAGATGCACATCTGTAAGTCTACTTCTTTTCTTTTGACAATGCTCATTATAGAAAATGTTGCCTCACAAGTGCTCACAAAAAAGCTCATTACCTTCTGCACACAGAGCTTTAAATGTGGATAATCTGAGGCTGGGACCATGCTCCAGAAATGAGCAACGCCTGATCTGAGCTCAGTTTTCAGGACATCGTTGACCTGCAGCTCAAGAATCTCACTCTGTATTACAGCAAGGTCTGGACAAAGGTTTTTCAGAGCAGGTGTAAGGCTTGACAATGGCACATTAAAAGGGTTCTCAATGAAATTGAAAAGCTCCCTATACCCCACAACATCTTGAAATCTCCTTTCAAATTCATTTCTTATTTCCTCCCATATGCCTACAAATGCATCATAGTCAAAATGTTGCAGTAGATCAGGGTTAGCAGTTGTGCAGACTCTTACATTGGGAAAGTGAAGAAATTCTCTGTCAGGTATGAAGAGAGTGGT
Organism: Anguilla rostrata; assembly: GCF_018555375.3. Lineage (NCBI taxonomy): Eukaryota > Metazoa > Chordata > Actinopteri > Anguilliformes > Anguillidae > Anguilla > Anguilla rostrata. The sequence goes on from NW_026986441.1 coordinate 19,144, forward strand.
GATCTTGTGCTGGAAAGCAGTGACTGCTCTTAGCATGTTACCTGGGTGCTTCCCTTTTCCTTGGAGTTGGAGGTTAAGGGAATTCAGCTGGGATGTGATGTCAGTGAGGAGTGTCAGCTGTAATATCCAGTGTGGGTCCTCAAGCTTTGGCTCAGCCCTCCCCTTGCTTGCAAGAAAATCAGGGATGTGAGGAAGTTGAGTACAGAATCGTTCAAGCACCCGGCCACGCGATAGCCATCTCACTTAGTTGTGCATCACCAGATCCCCGTACTCTGCCTCGTATTCCTCCAGAAGTGCACGGAATTCCTGGTGATTAAATGCCCTGGCCTCAATGAAGTTGAGGACTAGCACAACGAGCTGCATCACATTCTTTAGCTCTTGGTTTTTAAGTTTTGACGCCAGTGCCTCCTGATGAATTATACAATGAAAGGAGACAAACTTGGGAATGCTGTCTTCCATCAGTCCGATAAGTCCCTTCTCTTCTTCCCTCTCATGCTTGGAGCTCCGTCGGTGCACACCGACAAAAGTTTTGACCAGTCGATTTGTTTCTCTGCAAAAAAGTTCATCAGTGCTTGAAAATCATCCTCCACTCTGGTCTGTCCATGAAGTGGTAACAGATATAACAGCTCCTCCCGAAATTTGTTCTTTTGAATAAAGCGAACCCACACACACAATTGCACCATGTCGCTTATATCCATGCTCTCATCAAGTGCAATGCTGTAACATGGTGTCGCTGCAAGATCTGCAATTCGCTGTTCCTGGATATCTTTCCCAATAAACTCGATCCTCCTCATTAATGTTGAATCTGAAAGCTGCAGTGCATGTATTTGCTTTATTATTGTGTCCTTATTGGTGAAGTCATGGTACATTATCTCAGCTGAGGTCAAAAAGCATTGTTTAACAATTTCAGCATCCGTGAAAGCCTTTTTATGCCTAGCTAAAATCCATGCGATCTCCTAAGTGGCCTCGGTCGATTTCTCGGCAACAGAGACTGATCTCGCCATCATTTTTTGCTGCTCAGTCAGAGTCTGTGTCAACTGTTTAATTTTATTAGTCCTCAGGTTGCTACCTGGCGGGTACAACATGTTGTACTTGGCGTGAAAAGCACTAAAGTGGCGTTCAAGGTTAGACCGTTTACAATTGGCACTAGTCTTCTGGCAAATTAGGCAGAATGGAGTGGATTCGTATTGCACAAAGAAAAACTCATCAGTCCATGTATCCTGAAATTTTCGGTGTTCGTCCTGAATTGACCGCACCTTTTTCTTTGCTGGTGCAGCATCGGTGTCTTGGGCTTCTCGGCCAAACTGATCTGCATTTTCCCCCGTTCTTCACGTTGCTCTTTCTCCTCAGGCCTGTTTCTAACTCCGTCACCGTCAGCTAATGAAGAATCACTTTTTTCGTTCTGCTTTTTTCTAGTCATCAATCTGTCCAGTTTGAGTGGGCAGAGGCCGAGACAATATTTGATATAACCTTATATCAAACGGCATTATGGAATATCAAATTTAGGCTTTCGTGCTAAACTTGCCAAACCATTCGCAAATGCAAAGCTACACACATAGGCTATACGTCTACCCATGATCCCTCACTGTTATGTAGCCTACGTTCTTTGACGTGTCTTCAGTATGCTGCCATCTGCTGGATAATTCATTTCAATGTGCTAAAACAGGACATACACGGAACCTATAGAAGTAAGTTATATGCTGTTTTCAACAACATAAGGTCACTTTAATGTAATAAGTACACTGTCAGTTTTTAGATGGACCAGTCCTTGTCATAAACGAGCCTGCCCCCCCCCCCGCCAACTTTCCACACCTCAACTCAGCATCTCTCAATCAGAGCAAACATGCTCAAGCCATGCTGCGTTAAGTGTTTATGATGACCTCAGGAAAAAAGTTGTCTTGTGTTTGGTCTTTATTTTCGTGGTGGTTTCTTGGTTGTGCATTTTAGCTCATTTCCTTTGTTCCTATGGCACTGAAACAGGAAGAGGGTAATACTTTGGTATGGTCTAGCTTATCAGTCTCTCTCTCTTTTCTGGTAATCCCAAATTAGCATATTGTTTCATTTCTTATGCTTTGTTTTGTACCTTAGATGTAGTGAGCCTGCATTCAATAAGTGCATTATTTCAAGAGTGTATCATTTCAATTCACTATTTTAATTGACTCCTTATTTAATAAAATGATTTAGTCTTCTGACCTGATACATAATTTGTTTTGGCTTGTCACTTGATTCCACCAGGTTACTGTTGACAGACCTATCAAAGAATTTGTCTATTTAATTTACAAATGTCATTTTCAATAATAATTGTTAAATTAAGTCATGTAAAATACATTTTATATGTAGGTTAAGGGAGAGGTTCTTGCACGCAATACCACTTGTGTTCAGTATTGAGAGTGCTGAACATTTTAACAACATTGACTGAAAATACTTGTGTGAGGGTGGCACGGTGGTGCAGTTGGTAGCACTGTCACCTCAGAGCAAGAAGGTTCTGGGTTCAACTCTGGTGTCACACACCGTGACTACCCTGATAGGGACAGAAGAGCTGGACACAGGGAGATGCGGAAATTCCGGATATCTCTGGCGTTTTATTGGGGTAGCGAAAGAGAGCGTAATCACAAACAAACACAAACGAAAAACCTTCGCTCATCACCCTCACGTGATCTGGACAAAAATAATAAACTAAAATAACAAAGACAAAATAAATGAAATTATACGAGTGCTTTTCAGCCTTTTCTCTGGTCTGTACGTGCTCTCTCTCACCGTCGTGGGGGATCCCGGTCTCAGACACCTACTGTGGAAAGAAGCGCACTTCTAAATCCTGGATTGATTCGTAATATCATTCAGGTGTGTGCCTGCTTAACCAGTAGGTGTGGTCCTCTAATTGCCCTGAATTCCTCCCGCAAACCGAGCCCTGCCACATCCGACCTGGGCCTTTCTGTGTGGAGAATGGCCTTTATTTTGCATGTCCTCCCCGTGTCCACGTGGGTTTCCTCCGGGTACTCCGGTTTCCTCCTACAGTCCAAAGACATGCAGGTAGGCTAATTGAAGACAGTAAAGTGTCTATAGGTATGAATGTGTGAGTGCATGGTGTGTGTGTCCTGCCATTGATTGGCAGACTGTCCGGCCCAATGCACACTGGAATAGGCTCCAGCACCCCTCGCGACCCTGTCCCGGATAAGCGGGTATAGATAATCGATGGATGTCGGTTGTCCGACAGTGCTTCCTGGAGTTTTACATCCAATATTGAAATGGAGTGATCTTTGTCTGCAACATGTTACCTGTGCATGTAAATACACTGCTGTCTGAGTTTTAATCACAATATAGACCGCTGCTGGGTCCGTACAGCCTGCTCACTGCTTATTCCTGTATTTTAATGTATAAACACAGTGTGCAGATGTTCCCCTGTCATATAGTACTGCACTGCTGCCCTGATCTCCCTGGGAGTATCAGGGCTCCCCCACTCCCTGCCCACTGATCCCTTAGCAGTGTGCAGCACCAGAGGGTCCTGAGACGGCCTCAGCACAGGGGCTCAGCTGATCCCTTAGCAGTGTGCAGCACCAGGGGGTCCTGAGACGGCCTCAGCACAGGGGCTCAGCTGATCCCATTTAATGTTTCAGAGAACCGGGGTTACAACAGGAACCTAAAGTTAAACTAGTTGATTCGCTTATTTGGCCACCTTCTTGCCGACAGGAGGTTTTTTTTTTGGTTGTTCGCTTTCCCAGGTGCAAAATATAACTGTCGTGAGATAGTTTGCCTTTATTGTTACGTGCTAACGTTAGTTGTAGTTAATTATAATGTGATTCCGGTCAACTTTAGGTTGTAATTTGTCCTGAGATATTAAATTTGACCTAGTACACAGGTTCCTTCTGTTATTGTTATTTAGTAATTGCTATATAGTAAAAGTTAAGTTAGTTCATTATAACCCCGATTGATTCCACACCTGGTCATTCTTAAGTAAACACGGAGTTAAAATGTGATTATTTTCAGTCCTGTCCAGTTTCTGCTGCTAGTTGTCCGGAGCCACCTTGAGCGTTTTTAAGTTGTGGTCTTGGTATCTCCATCTCGGCAGTAACGTACTATAGGCTTAGGGAGAGATAAGGTGATATTTAGGGGCTAAAAATGTGGCCAAAGCTGTGTGAGGGCTGCAGGATGATCGCGCTTCTGGAAAGCGATTTCCAGGGTGAGTTTGCCTGCCACCGTTGCCAACTGGTTGAGCACCTTGAGAGCAAGATTCTTGATCTTGAGGGCCAGCTTGCTGGACTCCACGGTTTGCAGTTGGCAGAGTTCCAGGAACTGAGTAGCTTGTTCTTTAAGGATTTAGTGTGCACACCACAGCTGGGAAGAGGGGAGAAGCCAGAGCAGGCAGGAAGTGACAGAGGGGCACAGGCGTAGAAATGGGCGTGCACACCACACAGGGGCAGCATCTCCAGAGGTTGTGGTGTCCAACCGATTCTAGCCCTTCCAGGAACTGGATCTGGCTCTTGACCCTGAGAGTGAAGGACTGATGAGCCACTGGGCACCCAGGTGGCCACATCCTCCCAGAAAAGGGAGTTGGTGATAGAGGGGGACTCAATCATTAGACAGCATAGTCTAAAAAAAGAAATCCTGGACGATGTGTTTCCTGCCTGGTGCCCAGGTAGGAGATCTCCTGCAGCATGCGGACAAACTCCTTGAGTTCTGTTAGTAGAACAAGGGGCCATAAATGGAAATTACTAAAAGGTAAATTCCGCACAGACATTGAGAAGCATTTTTTCACACAGAGTAGTCACTGTGTGGAATAGCCACGTAGCACTAGGTAGAATTTAGTTCGGAAAATGGCAAGCATTGTTGAGCTGAATGGCCTGTTTTCATTATTATGTTATGTTAGCTGAGACGCTGTCAGGCCAGCAAGGGGTGCCTCCTCCCCTGAGGGGAGGGTGGGGTCTGGCACATCCCGTGTAGGGAAGTACTAAACACATTCCACTGCCCAATGCTATAGCCAGGGCCCGGGAACAATGTGAAGTACTAAAACCCATAGCAGATGAGAGGAGATGTGTTCACCTCACACACAGCTCACCCCCAGAACTGAGTGGGCTACCGGCTTCCTGGTGACGTTCAGGTGGTAGAACCTAGCATGGCTGCGTTGTGGGTAGAACCCACAATGCAGCCATGCTCCTCATAATAGAATGAGCCCTCAGGCCCAAGGGGGGTGTTATCCACTTTGAATTATATGCCATAACAAGAGCTTTCACAAGCCAATGAAACAGCCACTGCTTACAGATGCTTTCCCTTTGCAGGCAGGGGCCCAGGTGACTAAGAGTTAGTCTCTCTTTCTAAAAGCCTTTATCTTTTCCATATACGTGTGGAGAACACACAGGACACAGCATAGGTAGCCTATGCTCCTCTTCAGTGGAGAATAGTGGTGGGTGAAAAGCGGAAAGCTCCAACACCTCACATGTGAAAACAGGGAAGCTTTTAGGCATAAAGGCTGGATCGGGCTTAAGAAAAAGCCTTTCCATATTAGGGTAGAATATTGTGCATGAGAGATGCACTGAGAGTGCATGGAGGTCACTGACTCACTTAGCTGAGACTAGTGCGAGCAGCAACGCTGTCTGGAGAGACAACAATTTTAATCTAATGTATAGACTCAAACGGCCTTAGAGACAGAGCCTCCAGCTCCAGTGATAAATCCCACGGGGAAATGAGCTTTTTAGCAACAGGCAGAGAATTTAAAATCATGATTCGCTCATAATTATAACTACTAGTACTGAACATGAGAAAAACACATCAGTGCAATAGATCTCACACATTACTCAACCCTCCACTTCAATGGCTAGTGCTTAATAGTGACTGTTATATAGCCTATACCATTCGATAAAGAAATTAAGTTCGCTCATGGTCACTCCATTTACTTCGCACTATACTCTGTGATCATGTCAACCTTCACCTACATGACCCTTTCTGCTAACAACATATTGTTTCAACTACGCAATTTCATCATTTCATCCTAATTTCTCTCACACCGTTGTTAGTTTCTCATATGCAAAGCCTGCAGGGACATATGCGTCTGCTCCTATTCTCCACTATCAAGTTTTCCGGTTCTAGCTTAGCAAAACATCGAAGAGGATTCCCACCTGTAGATAAGCCTATCAAAATGCCTTATAAACCTTACAAACACTAAAAGTGCATCTCCACTAAATAACAGACAACGGAGCAGGACAGCAGGGTACACAGGTTGCGACCTAGGGAGCTCTAATTCTACGGACTTGCTGATTCTTTTGTCAATCAAGGCTCCTTGGATGGCCGTCAAATCCATAAGTACATACACTGGCCATATTTCACCTGCGTTTCTGTTGCGTTTACACTTACACCACCGCACCCTTTGTCACAGCCACTGTGTTACATATAGGCCTATAGCAAATCGAAACTGCTACATGGTACGCGCTCATCAGACTGTACAAATTCAGACAAGGATAGCCATAATCCACAACCGTTTCTTACAGGGTCACTTCGCATTTCTCACTCTCATAATAAAACGCTTTGCAAAAAGAAATTATATCTCATCAAAAACACGTTTTACTATGTACAAAAACACCAAGTTACTCTCACGTACAAGACATACACCATCTATAACTCATTCATTCAGACTGTCAAAATCCAGGCCTGCCATTAAAAGTATTGATATCAAAATGACGCCAAGTTACGGTACTACAAACAATAAGGCTATCTTGCCTCACCAAAATTAAATAAAATGTATTCCAAAGCAATGCTACCCAATATTTCCTCAGTTCTTTCAAGTCACTTGGCCCTGTGTTTTGTAATCTTAGCATTTTACAATGTCATGCAAACTTTGTGTCAGATCAAAGTGTGAAATATTTTGAATTGCCTCATGGAACACATTGAAATTCATGTAGAAAACTGCTGGTGAGTAACTACAGGAAGCATATTTCTCCAGGAAACGTATGTTTGTACTTGCTTCTGAACTGAATTTGAGTAAATGTACAAGTTATTGTATATTTGCTATGTACAATAAATGCTGCATGTCAAATATATATTGTACATACATACATAGAGAACTTCTTTATCCCCATGGGGACATTTCCCTCGCAGCATGTTACATTCACATTTACGAACAGACATTTATACCAAGAAACATAGGCTACAATCATTCACGCAACAGAAAGGCTGGGCAGCGAAATACATACATACCAATACAAATTGGACATATAGACGCCTATTCAATCAATCTTGACTGTGAGAAAGCCATCCACACATATGTTTGGCCTGTCCATGTACTGCATGCTTATACACACGGGGCCAAGTGACTTGAAAGAATTGAAGAAATATTGGGTAGCATTGCTTTGGAATACATCTTATGTAATTTCGGTGAGGCAAGATTGTTTGTAGTACCGTAACTTGGTGTCATTTTGATATCAATACTTTTAATGGCAGGCCTGGATTTTGATAGTCTGAATGAATGAGTTATAGATGGTGTATGTCTTGTACGTGTGAGTAACTTGGCATTTTTGTACGTTGATATCAATAGTTTTAATGGCAGGCCTGGATTTTGGCAGTCTGAATGAATGAGTTAAGCTATAGACAGTGTGTGTCTTGTATGTGCGAGTAACTTGGCATTTTTGTACGTTGAAAATGTGTTTTTTATGAGATAATATTTACAGACAAGACAGGAATGCAAATGGAGGTGGAGTAGCAATTTATGTTCAGAGCCAAATAACAGTAAGAATTGGGGAGAATCTAAGAAGTATAGGAGTTGAAGTAATCTGGCTACAAGGTTCAACTGGTATCTAAAGCCAGGTATCTAAAGCCAGTATATATTAGCTGCTGTTGTAGACCACCAAATGCAACAATAATGTATCTGGATCAAATATGTGAAATGTTAGATAGGGTATGTGATATAAATAATGAGATTTACTTCCTGGGCGACTTAAATATTGATTGGAATTCAAGGTGTTGTGTACTCAGAAATAAGTTGCTTTCTCTTGCAGATACATGTAATTTGTTGCAAGTTATCACAAAGCCAACAAGAATATGTTGCAGAGCTGATGGTTCAAAATCATCGACTTGCATTGATTTAATTTTTACAAATGTCGCTGAGTTATGCTCAAAAGCAATATCAATTCCAGTTGGCTGCAGTGATCATAATCTAATTGCAACTGGAAGGAGGACTGAAGTTCCAAAATCTGGTCAAAAAATAATATTAAAGAGGATGTTTAATTATTTTAACAAAAATAATTACTATGATGGAGTAAGAAATATTGACTGGTCAACAGTTCTACGGGAGCAAGATCCTGATTTGGCTTTAAATGTTTTTACTATCTTGTTAATGCCAATTATTGACAAACATGCCTCTGTAAAAAGCAAACTGTGCGAAATGTTATGGCTCCATGGCTGGACCAAGAACTCAAAGAATACATGGTGCAAAGAAACCGAGAGGAAGCTACAAAATCGGGTGATGCATTACAGTGGGGTTAATATTGTAAATTAAGGAATTATGTAACAAAAGTGAACAAAACAAAAAAAAAGTAATAAATCATGTAAGTTTAAATTTGAAAATGTTAGTATTGGTACAATAGAGAAAGTATTATGAGCAAGTAAGGTAAAACCTTCAGGTGTTGATAACCTTAATGTGAAGCTACTGAAATCTGTAGCAGAATTGATTGCTCTGCCTATTTCTTACATCATTAATTTAAGTTTAGGAAAATGTATTTGTCCTTCAGAATGGAAAATAGCCAAGATTGTTCCAAGAATGCTAAAGAACCACTCTCAGGTAAATATAATCAACTAATAAGCCTACTACCTGCTTTGAGTAAAATTATGGAGAGAATAGAGTGTGGCACATTGGGTAAGGAACTGCGCTTGTAACCGAAAGGTCGCAGGTTCGATTCCCGGGTAAGGACACTGCCGTTGTACCCTTGAGCAAGGTACTTAACCTGCATTGTTTCAGTATATATCCTGCTGTATAAATGGATATAATGTAAAGTGCTATGTAAAAAAAGTTGTGTAAGTCGCTCTGGATAAGAGCATCTGCTAAATGCCTGTAATGTAATAGTATATGAGCAAATCCAAAATTATTTATTTAAAAATGATTTGAACCCAACAATACAGCACCAACATCAATCCTACTTTTATTTGAGATTTAATGGATGAGTTGCTAAATGATTTCTTTTCTCAATTATTTAAGAAATATAATTATTATATAGAGCTATCGTATGTATTGACAGGCTGTGAGTTGCTGTTGGTTGTTGTGTGTCTTAGTGGTTGTGTTATGTATTGTGTGTTATGTATTGTATTGTATTTTTATGTATTGTGAGTCTTATTGTGAGTATGAATGTTACGGATGTGTATTGATGTATATTTCTGTATTGAAGTATTGTTAAAAAATTTATGGGGACCCCAGGAAGAGTAGCTACTGTTACAATACAGTAGCTAATGGGGATCTAAATAAACAAACAATCATGATTTAGCTCTTTTTCAAGAAAAGTGGCAGCAGTGTAGAAGCTAGTGTAGAACTGAGTGAATAAGTGAGTGTCATTTTCAATAACCATAACCGCACAAATAATTGACATGAAAACTTCTAAATAAATATACAGTATTTACCCTAATATAAAGTGGGAGATTACTGAGCTACAAAAACTGATTTGGTGAAGTTTTAGAGTAATCCCCCCAAAGTCTTTGAATATATATGTCAAATTGCATTATTATTTTCTTTTTTTTCTGGGGAAGGACCCCTGTGCCCCCCGCTCTAATTGTGCCCCCCCAGAATTTTGGCTTTCATGACGCCCCTGGTTACACCCAATCTTTGGTCAATTGACATAAAACTTGCTATCAGTGCTTATAGCCACGCTTTTAACATGATCGATCAAGTTGCCCTGCTGGACTGCTTGGCCCCCTCATCGCTGCTTGCAGCTATATTTATTAATATCATTCTTACAATAATAATTAAATGCAACACGTTTATATACTGGTGTAGTTGTCTGTAACATTAAGCTTCTTAGTTCTTCACTGGCTCTACTAGCTAGGTTGGTTCATGAAGTAATGGTAAGGTATGTTGGGCTGGCTAGCTAGCTAACTCGTGCCTGTGAGTCAAAAGCTAAACTTAGTCAAAACTAAACTTACAACAACGGCAACAGTTGTCTACTAGAGGGTTGTGTTCTTTGAAGAAAATGATAAACAAATGATATTTGCAAAGTGTTAATAGTTATTATCAGATAAATGTTTTTATGTAACTGTGTAGTTCTAGATAGGATAACTAGCTGAGCTGAGGTGACAATAAACGGCTCAGAGCAAGCTGTCATCGCCATGGTAACCAACCGACCCTCTTAACGGCCACATTTTAAACAGTGTCCTCAAGGTTACCGTCAAGTTAAATAAGAATTAATGAACTTAATTTACACACCCCCCTCCCTGTTTTTGTGTGTACATCTCAGGAATGTGTAGGTACACATATATCAACTGCCAAGGTGCACAGTATCACAGCTGTGAATTTGTGTGTGTGTGTGTGTGTGCATGGTCTCTCCACAGGCTGGGTTGGTGTAATCTCACAGAGGGTTGCTGTGATGTTCTGGCCTTAGTCCTGCATTCTCCTCACTCAGAGCTGAGAGATCTGGAGCTCAGAGACAACGAGCTGGAGGATTCAGGAGTGAGAGCGCTCTCTGCTGGACTGGAGGACCCACACTGTAAACTGCAGAGACTGGGGTGAGTACAAACCAGAGACTGTAAAAAATATGGACAAAGCTACTGTGACGTCACCCATTGACTCTCCGTGGGTCTCTAAAACACGTTTTGAAGCTCAATGGCGGGCACGGCCATGTTGTCGATTTGGAGCCAAAACCATAGAGTTAAGCGGTCTTGTGATTTTTACAATGTGATTGACAGTCCGGTGCGGAAAAGCCCATCAACCTGAACGAACGATTGCAGAACGAACTTGAGGCTAGCTGACTGTCTGCCGTTATGTTTTAAAATATATTATCAAATGTTTAATTTCCATCCGTGACTGTACTGTGTCATGTAATCACGTTATATGTATGACATTAATAATACAATTATGTTCAGTTATCTTCAATTTATGTTTCTCAGCAAAATGAATATGCTTAGCTAGCATATCAGCTTACCAGTGAGCTAGGTAGGCTATCCGTGGTTAGCTCACGCATTAGCAATATGAACCACAGGGGAAGAACATTGACTACACTGATGGTCAATCAATCAGAGATGTGTAGGCTACTGGTGATTTGACTAGGCTAATTTTCACTGTCTGGTAGACCTGCTGTTAACCGAGCAAGTTATCATCGTAGGTTTTTGTCACAGTCAGTTAATGAGCCAGTAACTGCTACTAGCTACTCCATCGCCGTTTGTGGTGTTCACTTGCTGGGTGACGCTAGCTGACCGATCGTTCGCAAGTCACTTTCTACCAAATAAAAATTAACACTGTCAGCGGTGATTAACAAATCTACCAAGTATTTTAATAACTGATCTGCAGGCGTGTAAATATGACAACGCACTTTGTACAGCCAGTTTTCCACCTGGTGCATGAAGACAAAAATAATGTACATTGAATTTCTAATTATTATTAGGCTATTATTATTTTTTTCTTGTAAATCATCAAAACCAATGGAGAAAAGCCAATATACGCAAGGAGCCCCCAGGACCGATTCTGAGAACCACTGTCTTAAATGCTCTTGTCGGTCTCTTAAATGCTAAAAACATGTTCCTTTCTAAATGCCAGTCTTACAAAGATGGTTAATTTCATTAAATTTTGTGTATGTGATTTCATCGTGTGTTGTATGTTATTTAGCAAATAAACCTTAAGACTCTTAATTCGCTTTGTGAAACTGAAATTTTTGCAGTGTTTATCCCAAAATTGGGATTATAGTAGCTTTGTCACATGCGTGAAGCATGGCCCAGGTAGACATTTACGGAATGTACACGACTGACACGTTTGACAGATTGAATATTTGCCAGTTAGGGTTAGCTTGCTAGTCAAATAGCTTGGTAGCCGAAGTTGCGAAGTTTTAGCATAGGCTACTGGACTACCAAATATAGCAAGCTGATTACGCTTTCTGCCAACTAATTATTTTGTTAAATAGGCTACGGGAAATAGTAAAAATGACTCGCCTACAGATAAACTTCAGAGGATGATTATTTTATGGTCGTCTACTGCAGCTGAAAATAGCACACGCCATAATGAAATCACTACAAAATGGGATGCCTGCATTTTCTGACTTCGCACAGGTGGACCGTGGTCGGAGCCGCAATGTCAAGGCCAAGAGGCGCCACCTCCCACCCCAGTGACCATAGACTGTAGCCCCTACTGTAGCTTAGTCCTCTGCATTAGTTTGTTAGCTAATCTTCTGAAATCTGCTGCAGTTATCGCGATCTATATAACGTGAGGTTATTAAATTTCTCCTCTCTTGACACCTGCTTAATTTTACACAGAGCGGAGATTCCTTTGGGACCCAAAGGATGAAACCTATTACAGAAGGGGAGACAGAGATGCGGTCCTGGATGAACTTCCCGCTTGATATAATCTAGCGAGAAAACAATACAGCAGATGAAAAATGACCAATCTAGCTAGCTAATCTTAGTGAAATAAACTATTAAATCAAGTGTGTTGCATTATACTTTGATTATTTTTGAATTGCTTCGTGTAACTGTCAAGTTGCATGGAAATTATGTTTCATGCAATTTGCAACCTGCAACTAGTTGCATAAAAGTTTCACCGTGTAAAGCCAGCCTAAGGTGTGTTTTTCCTTCTCTCTGCAGGCTGTCAGGCTGTAGAGTCACACAGAGAGGCTGTGATTCTCTGGCTTCAGTTCTGTGTTCAAACCCCTCATACCTGAGAGAGCTGGACCTGAGATACAATCACCCAGGAGACTCAGGAGTGAGAGTGTTGTCTGCTGCTAAACTGGACACACTCACACTGCTGTACGTACAGAGAGTTTCCACCCTGTGTCTCACACGCACACACACACATACACACACAGAAGGGTTTGGGGGGGCATGGAGGGCACTGTACAAACCAGTGTTACCCAAGAGGGTTGGGGATCTGCAGTGGAGGGTGCTGCACGGGATCACTGCAGTATTTAATTTTATTTCTGTGATGAACCTGGCAGGATCCCACCATTGTCCATTCTGTATGGAGAGAGAAACTGTTTATCATTGTTTTTTGGGGTGTGCCAGACTTCAGCCTCTCTTTTCTTTTTTCGGAAAGTTTATTTTGGTTACTGGGGAACATTAATAAGTAAGACTTTTGTCCTTGGTTTCCCATACAAACAAAGACAGATAAGTGCCAGCTCATTTATTTCATTTCAGGACGAAAATGGCAGTTTCTACAAGTGGGAAAAATGTGATTGGTGGTGGGGACAGGAAAGGTGTGGTTGTTATAGTTAGGGGTTTGATCAGGGACACAGTGATGGTGGAGTGTCAGTATTACAAAGCAATGGAGAACCTGAGTGTGTTTCAGAGTGTGTGTGTTATAAGGGTGTTCTATGTTCAGTAGAAGGGGAGCTATTTTTGCACGTGGAATAGGGTGAGTGAATGGAATAAGTTTCCTTTGTGAGATTTGTTTTTTTTTCATATGATCTTGGTTTTGTATTTTATTGTGTCTTTGTTTTTATTTATGTGATGTCATTTCAGAGTGGAAATAAAGGATGGTTAAAATTCAAAATTGTGTTCTGCTGTTCTTACAGTGTGGACCATGGAGGAGAGAACAGGACCAAACTAGGACCCAGGAAATGTGAGTGTGTACGACACAGAACACTTTCCATAGATACACACTCTGCTCTGTGTGTGTGTGTGTGAGAGAGAGACTTCTCTACACATGTAGACAAACACAGACACACACACACAGGTACTATCACAGCTCTTTCTCTCTCACACACATAATGAGGTGAATATTAATAATGATAATTAATCTCATTAATGTCTCTGGTGTGCAGACGGCTGTCAGCTCACACTGGATCCAATCACAGCAAACAGATTCCTGTCTCTGTCTGAGGGGAACAGGAGGGTGACACACACACCGGAGAGAGAGGAGCAGCCATATCCTGATCATCCAGAGAGATTTGAGTGTGTCCCCCAGGTTGTGTGCAGAGAGAGTGTGTGTGAGCGCTGTTACTGGGAGGCTGAGTTCAGTGTGTCTGAGGGGGAGGGAGGGGTTTATATAGCAGTGACATATAAAGGAATCGGCAAGAAAGGATGGGGTTCTAATTGTAGGTTTGGATTCAATGAAAAATCCTGGAGTCTGAGCTGCTGTAAACACAGTGACTCTGATAAACTCAGATACTCTGTCTGGCACAATTTAAACCGAACAGACATACCTGCCCCCCCCTCCCCCTACCGCAGAGCAGGAGTGTGTGATGATGATGATGATGATGATGGTAGAGGAGTTTATGTGTACAGGGTAGGAGTGTGTGTGGACCGTCCGGCCGGCACTCTGTCCTTCTATAGCGTCTCTGACTCTGACACACTGACCCTCCTGCACAGATTCCACACACACTTCATTCAACACACACCACTCTGTGCTGGATTTAGAGTGTGTAACTCCTCAGTATCCCTTTGCTCACTAAAGTAGACACACACACACACACTCTCTCTCACATACACTCCATCACACACACACACACTCAATCACACACTCACACATATATATATATATATATATATATATATATATATACACACACTCATATACACATACACACACACTCAATCACACACTCACATATATATATACACACTCATATGCACCTAGACCCACACACACGCACTCACACCTACACACACTCTCGCACACCCAGTCACACACAGACACCCTCTCTCTCTCTCACATACACTCCATCACACACACACACACAGACACATACTCTCACACACACCCTTTCTCTCTCAGTCATGCACACATACTCACAAATACACACACTCATGTTCACTCATGCACACACACTCACACACCTACGCACGCACACTCTCTCACATCCAGTCACTCACACACACCTACACACGGACACACACAATCTCACGCACACACACACACACGCATGCAAACATACACACGCTCATACCCGTATGCACACACACACACACTCTTTCTCTCACTCACACACGCACATGCAGTATACAGACACACACATTCGCAAACGCACGCGCACACACGCACTCATGCACAAACACGTGTCAACGCACACACATTCTCATTCCCATATGCATGCACACACATGTATAAACACACACATTCTCTTACCCATACGCACACACACACATACTCATGCACTCATACATGCATACACATACATGCGTGCACACACCATATATGCATGTATACACAAACATTCTCATACCCATACATACACACACACATGTATAAACACACACACATTCACAAAGGCACTCTCACGCACACACACATACACATACATACACTCATTCTCTTGCACGCACACACACTCAAATACACAGTCACACACACATTCACACAAACGCACGCACACACACTTTCAATTACCCATACACACACGCACCCGTGTGCACACACAGATACTCATGCACTCAATAATACTCTCACACATGCACACACACATACATGCGTGCACACGCACATGCACACACATTCTCTTACCCATACACACACGCATCCGTGTGCACACACACATACTCATGCACTCACACACATACGCACACACATGCTCACATCCACAGTCACTCCCACAATCGTATGCATGCATGCCCACACAATCACACACACACACACACACACACGTCGACACACTTGCAACCTTCCTTGACCAATGCCTTACCACTGCAATTTGTGCACTGCAGCTGTGCCCAATATTAACACAGAACAGCTTAAACTCTGTACATAAGAGTATGATCTTTTAGCAGGTTCAGGTTAAGCACTTGCTGTCTAAATGTGATTTTTTTTTTTTACATTTTAATACATTAATATTGCAAATGTTCATGATGTGTTTATGTACTTTTGATTATTAAAACATTAATATAACATTGAGAGTAATAATGGCAAAAGATGGCAAAGTAAAATGTTTTTGAAGTAATAATTCTGTCTCCTGTATCTGCATCTTTTTTTAAAAGAAGCCAGTGGCAAACTCCTCCACTTAAATGTACATTTTACTAGTTTCTACAGTTGCTTTCAAGTGTTCCAATGTGCAAATTTCTGTGGGCAAATGCAGCTGATAGGGAGAATGCAGAATGATCACTGCAGTGTACTTATTGCATTGCATTACTGTAAACAATGATGGTTTGAGTTTCCTTATTAATTCTGTTAGGATAGTTTTTTTTTTTTTTTTTTTTTTACCTGTTGCTTTAATTTTATGTATTTTCTGACAATAATATGCAATGATTAAACCTGAATTATAAAAATATCAAATGTTTTGCTGTTGTTATTTATTATTGTATGATGTATTGAACTCCTGTGACACAGTAGTATTTGTTTCACTCTGTATGGGATTATGTTTGGGCTCAATATGAGTAGATCAGCATGGGGCTAAAATCTGCAGTTGAAGCAATGACATCCATCTACAGTTGTGGAAATAAAATCCATTATAAGAAAAGTTGTGTAGTGTCTGATGAATGCTTGCTTCTGTTACTGTAGTGTAACCACAACTCAATGCATTTTGAAAAGTCACTGATTGTCTATTGAGCTGGTATATTTATGTTACCTCTCAAATAAATGGTTTTCCTATAGGTTTGAACCTGGATCTGCTGCACATCAGTTGAATGGATTAGACCACTAAGCCAAAATCAGGGCAGAAGTGTGGTTTGCATAACATCCAGTCTCTGAGATGTTCCTGAGACCCTGCAATTTTTCTCATTTTTTCAGATGCAGTTCTAATATCTGCAGTCACACATTACGAATGCATTACAGTGTGTTATGATTGCTTTGGCTCAATGTGGAAAACTCAATTTGCCAAACTGACTTGCAAAATTCTTACCCTAAGATACTAATTGCAGTACCTACCAACAAAGTGCACAACTCTAAATCACACTCAGTTTTCACAATACAGTCATCTCATATTAGTACAATGTTCCAATGCTTATTGCTAGACATGCTGATTGTGAAATAAAGTCAAGATGTTTGCAATCCTGTCTCATCACTTCCAGCAACATTGCCCAGATGAGTCGCATTGCAGCAGGATTGGTAATCCCAACATAAAAGGCAGTTTTACAGAACTACATTCAGCAGTGTCTGACAACATGGAGCAGCCCAATGCAGTTTGTATTGATGGATGGGTCGTGGCTGAGGCTGAGGTTGTGGTCAAGCAAGTAGCAAAAATACTGCTGTATCAAATGAATTTAGATATTGACCATGTCATAAATCCAGGCATAACAATGGGAGAAGCTGGAAGGATTGTACAGCCAAACTTTAAAAGTTGGCCCCAACAGTGGCCCCTAATATGAGCTTTTGGACTGAACATTGATTATTCAATGCAAAATGTGATAATGTAATTACATTACAGGAATGTTGTGTTGCTGTCATTTTATATTATTACAATATTACAGTGGGATATTACAGAATTACAGTACTGATATGAATATGATGCACATAAATTGCCTTGTTTTTGCACATAGAGTACATACTGTAAAGCATTTGTCTGTTTATACTGTCCCAGTAATGCTGTTGTGTCTTTATTTCAGAGATTGATGGTGATCGATGCTGTCAGAGCTCCTATGTCATAGATTTTATGTTTTGGACACACAGTCTTGATTCGTGTCCTTCTTGTGTCGTGCACTGGGCGAGAGGCATGAATACACCCTGGACAGGCCGCAAATCTATCGCAGGGCATTACATTACATTTACTTAGAGTCTTTTATCCAAAGCGATGTACAAAAGTGCATATCACGGTCATCGGAACAACTACAAAACACAGGTTTGATAAGGTACAGTACTCATTTCGTACAGCTATTTATAGCAAAGTACACAGTTCAGTTCATGCAAGGAGCATTATTCTGACCCTGCTTATGCCAAGTCAAACTAGGGAGAAGAACAAGCTACAATATTAGGACAAAAATACGAATTATAAAAAGTGCTGGGGTACATGTAACATGAGTGCCATGAAAAGGGGGATTTAAAGTGAAATGATTTACAGAGTGGTGGCAGTTAGTCCAGGTATAGTCTGTAGAGATGCGTCTTCAGACCACGGCTGAAGATAGGTAGTGAGGGAGAGGTCTGAAGAGGGACAGGGAGTTTGTTTCACCACTGGAGAGCTAGGGTGGAGAAGCTCCGTGATCCCTTTACTCGAGTGGGAGGGGGTGCAGGGCGCCCTGCTTCTACAGAGCGGAGTGGTCGAGCAGGCGTATAGAATCAAATCATGTCCTGCAAGTAGATGGGGGCTGTCCTGTTGGCTGCAGTGTAGACAAGGGTCAGGACTTTGAACCTGATCCTGGTAGCGACCGGTAGCCAGTGGAGTGACCTCAGCAAAGGAGTGACGTGGGAGAATTTGGGAAGGTTGAAGATGAGTCGGACAGCAGCATTCTGAATCATCTGTAGTGGATGTATGGCACAAGCTGGCGGGCTTGCAAGGAGGGAGTTACAGTAATCAAGGCGGGAGGTCACCATAGCCTGGACAATTCGCTGGGTGGAGTACGTGGTCAGGTATGGTCAAATCCTCCTGATGTTGTACAGGAGGGTTCTGTAGGACTCTGATATTGCCTTGATGTGCTCCTTGAGGTCCAGCTGGTCATCCAGGACCACCCCCAGGCTCTTTGCAGAGTGAGAGGCAGTCACTGTGGTGCCATCAACTGTGATTGAGAGCTCACGTAGTAGGGAGGTCTTATATGGGAAGAACAGCAGCTCAGTTTTGTTGAGTGCAGCAGGGCTCAGTTTGTGGGAGTGGTTTGGGGCAGTACACACGCACCTGGAGTGCGTCAGTAATTAATCCAGGTACTTAAAGTGTGTTTTCTTCCCAGTAGGTGTCTCTGACCGAGGAAAACGCGAGCCGAGAGAGAGAGACTAGAAAGTGTCATAGTTTCGTTATTTTGTTTTTGTTAATTTAGTATGTTGCGTTTCTTTATTATTTTTACCCCGATCCCGTGAGGGTGAAGGGTGAAGCTGTTTTGTTGTTTTGTAATAGACTGGATTATCTCTCTATCTCTAAAAGTATGTAAATAAAGACCGGAATATTTCCGGATTCACGTATCTCCCTGTGTCAAACTCTCCTGTTCAGAAAGGGGTGTGTCGCAGTGTGTGACATTGAGGCTGAGCTTCAGGTGGTGGCTGGCCATCCAGGTTGAGATATCAACCAGGCAGGAAGATATTTTATCATTAACCTGTGAGGTAGAGGGGGGGGGGGAAGAGAAGAAGAGTTGCGTGTTGTCTGCATAACAATGATAGGAGAAGCCATGTGAATTAATAACTGAACCAAGAGTTCTGTCAGGACCACTGTCATCAAGTAGAACTTTATTGACAATAAAGGCAATACAGTTATGTTTGGTGGTATGGCTCTGTTCTGGAGCTCTCCCGCCAACCACGCAGCCCGCGTGGATAAGGCCGGGAGGCCAGCAGCCAAACCCCCCTAGAGGGGTACACACAGAACAGATCCAGCAGCAAAGCAGTTTTTAGCACATATGGATGGAGCAATGCAATTTCTTAACACATAGGAATGGAGAATGCAAATTCTTGACGCATGGGGATGGAGCTGGGGTGGTGGAGGGGATTTACGAAGCAACGTGCAGCGCTTGCATGCAGGAGGAGCAGCCGAATGAGTAGAGGGAGGCTGTTTAAGTAGACCGCCCTGTTAGTGAATGTACTGTGATAGGCGAACATCACTCAGCTGAGCCATCAGCTGATTCGGCCGGAGCGCTTGACTCTCGTGACCTGCCAGAACTACGCGATGCTCCATTTCTGTCAGGACCACTGTCATCAAGTAGAACTTTATTGACAATAAAGGCAATACAGTTATGTTTGGCGGTATGGCTCTGTTCTGGAGCTCTCCCGCCAACCACGCAGCCCGCGTGGATAAGGCCGGGAGGCCAGCAGCCAAACCCCAAAACAACCATATGCCGATATGCTATCAATAAGTGTCTCCGGCTGATGTGATGACTATGTGTACGACCACCTGGAGGAAGCCCTTCGTCCAGTCGAGCCTTTCGGCTTGAGGCCGTCTATATTTTTACATGGATCAGTGGTTATGTGTACCAACAGCATGTTGGACGTTCCCCTGAGGCCAATACTTAGATGTAATATTAATTAATAACCCCAAGGAACACACTATGTGTGGTATGATATTAGGCTGTGTGTACCGACAGCTGTCGGTATTTCCCCTCGAGCACCGCGATTTGAACTAACCGGGGGAAATATACTACCGACTACGTCAGTGTAAATGAATCCTCACTCGTTGCATAGGCCAGTAGTAGCAGCAGCAGGAGCGCGGTGGCAGTAACGCAGCAGCGTAGGAGCCATAGCGCAGCAGCAGTAAGAGCAGTGATGTGAAGCACGTGTTCAACGATGACATGATGACTATGTGTACGACCACCTGGAGGAAGCCCTTCGTCCAGTCAAGCCCTTCGGTTTGAGGCCGTCTATTTTTTTATTATTTTTATTTTTTTATTTTAATGGATCAGTGGTTATGTGTACCAACAGCATGTTGGACGTTCCCCTGAGGCCACTAGTTAGATGAATTATTAATTAATAAACCAGGGGAACATACTATGTGAGATGTAATATTAGGCTATGTGTACCGACAGCTGTCGGTATTTCCCCTCGAGCGCCGAGATTTAAACTAAACCGGGGGAAATATGCTACTACCTGCATCAGTGTAAATGAATCCTCGCTCATTGCCATCCATACAAGCATGCATGGACAAGACCAGGAGGGGGCAGCAGCAAAACCCCCCCAAAGCAAACATACGCCGACATGTTGTTAGTACTTAGTCTCTGACATAGGGCGACATAGCTCAGGAGGCAAGACCAATTGTCTGGCAGTCGGAGGGCGCCGGCTCAAACCCCACCCTGGGTGTGTCGAAGCGTCCCCGAGCAAGACACCTAACCCCTAACTGCTCTGGCGAATGAGAGGCATCAATTGTAAAGCGCTTTGGATAAAAGCGCTATATAAATGCAGTCCATTTAGTCTCCGGCTGAAGTGATGACTATGTGAAATGCCATTCGGCTACCGGAAAGACCCTTCATCCGGTCAGCTCGAGGCTGTTCTAACGTTGTGGGTCAGTGGCTATGTGTAAAGGGGTTTTTTTTTTTTTTTTTTTTTAACTATTTGTAATGTTAAAGGCTATGCCTACGTGTATGGCCTTGGCTTCTATCAATCAAATTTATTTGTATAGTGTATTTTACGGCAGTTGTCACAATGCATTTTACGGACAACCCTGACCTGAACCCCCACAGGAGCAAGCCTAAGGCGACAGTGGCAAGGAAAACTCCCTGTGACAGATAGGAAGAAACCTCGGAAGGAACCAGGCTCAAGGGGGAAACCCATCCTCCTCTGGTCGGCTCAGGTTGTCGATTGTGACAAGCATGTCAGTCAGTGGCTCACCTACCTCATAAGTCCAAGGCCATTCAAACTAATCACCAAATATCATTAGGCTATGTGTACCAACAGCTTGTTCGTATTTCCCCCCAGCAAAGAGGCTTAAACCAATTAGAGGGAAATATACTACTCATATTAGTGTAATGAATCCTCTTTCAGTAGTAGTGCAGCAGCAGCAGCAGCAATAAACAGCAGGAGCAGTAGCATCAGCAACAGCAACACGGCAGCAGTAACATCAGCAGTAGTGGCAGCAGTACGCAGCAGCAGCAGTAGCACCCAGCAGCAGTAACAGCAGCAGCAGCAGCAGAAGCAGTACCAGCAGCAGCAGCTTCAGTAGCAGTAGCACCCAGCAGCAGCAGCAGTAGTAGTAGCAGTAACAGCAGCAGGAAACTGATTACAGAGGAAACATTGGCGGCTGCGACACCGGTACTTGCCAGTAGACAGTAGCAGCCGTGCTCCTATACTGCAAAGCTCATAGCTTTTGAACGGAAATTATGTCAATGCCAACGGATGAAGAAGTACATGTCCAAAGCCCCGTAGCTTCACTGAGGATGCTGGGAACCATCACTGCTGCCGTTGCCACACTGGAGCAGGAGTGGTGGTGTAGAACTCCGGAATGGGGACAACATTGCCAATGAGACAGAGGCGGACGGCAACCAGATTTTGTCATGGCATTTCCCAATGAAGGCTCCTCAGGGCTCGCATGGGGGCGCCACCACAGGTACCGGGTCATGGAGGAGAGGACGGAAAACAGTGCTAGTATGCAATAATGACACAAGTTTCTTCATTTTCTTAGATTAAAAGCTTGAGGTGTATACAATATATAGCTAAGAGAGATTGGATGAACATATTACTGCTTCTGCCCATCAGGCGTCACGATGAGGCTAATCTTGCGTTGCGCTATCGGAAGCGACTCCTACCAAACGGATACGATGGAAGAGATGCATAGCCTGGTCCCGAAAGCCGAGACGATTGGCGATCGTGTTTTTGAGTTTCGCTTACATTACATTACAGGCATTTGGCAGACGCTCTTATCCAGAGCGACGTACGACAAAGTGTATAATCATAACCAGGAACAAGTATGACGAAACCCCTAGAGAGAAGTACCGGTCCAAGTGCAGGGAACAACCGCATAGTTCAACTTGGACCCTGAAGGTTAAACTGATTAACACTAACAACGATAACGGCCACAACGCTTAATTCGCTGACATAAGGGCCACTCCGGGCGAGGGCAGGCATCGAAGCAATAAGGTTCGAAGAATTATTTCTCAATACGTCGTTATTTAAATATTATTTAACAGTTGGGCACAGTGGGTTGCTTTAAAGGGCCACATTGCATTACTAATATGCATACCGAATGAGTATATTAGGAGAGGAATTGGAACCAGTTTTTTTTTTTTTTTTTATTAATTAATTAATTAATTTATTTATTTATTTATTTTATTAGCCATCGTATTGCACTCTATTTAGACGAAAATGCAATGTACGATTAAAGAAACTATGACAAAGTTGCGAAAGCACATGCTACAAATCTGCCTGGAACCTGCCATACCGGCAGCAGGTCCAAGGATGACGCGCCACGCCATTCACGTGAGCATGCAATTGGGATGGCAGGTATGCCATCCCGCCAAGTTACGCCTTGGCGGGGGCATGCCCCATACCTATACAGCACCGAGAGTTTGGCACTTTTCAGGGTTCCCCACAGAAATAACCACAACAGCCACAGACACTCAGCCCTTAAAAACATTAAATTCTGTACATTCTGACCCCATTTCAACAAACAGAATTCATAAACAACTTCACATGTCCACACAATAAAGCTCCAAACTAAGGGGATTTTGCGTTTTCTCCTTCTTCTTCTTCTTCTTCTTCTTCTTCTTCTCATTCTTATTTTTCCTGCCGCCTATCCCACTAACAACATGTCTCCCCATTGGACATTTCACTGACACCAGCCAAATCTTCACCTACACCACCCAATCAAAAACACGCATACACACGCAAAATACCCATACCTTTTTACTCTGAAACATTTCCAGTTTAAACCGCTAGTCTGCCTGTGGCCTAGTGGGCAAGGTTACAGTCTTGAGAACACAGAGTCGTAGGTTCAAGCCCAGCTAGGAACGTGTTTCTTTAACCTGCTTCGACCCTCACTAATTATCTCACTAGTCTACTACTTATCACTTATTGCTTTTGCACCATATCTACCCGCCGTTCACCGGCTACAATATTGCTAAGCCATATGGATTCAACGGGAGCTCTTCTGTGCTTACTGGCCTGTGTTCTTCTTTAAAACCACCGGCAGGTTTGCTAATGATATGTCACACATTGCATAGCTATGGCATGGTGCTGCACTAACAGAGTCACAGACTGGTAAACCCCCGGTTGAAGGCTTGAATCCCGACTTGCCCTCAGGCAGATCATTTCCTCTTTTACACTAACGTTTTCTTGCGGTTATATTTGCTTTACCAAAACTCACTCACGGCCACCCATATGCATTTCATGACGGCAAATGTATTCCTTTTATTAAAAAGTTACACCAGTTCACCGCTGTGCCATTTCTACTAACTATATTTCTTCACTTGGCTACCGTACAAAACCTTCTTATCAGCAAACGCCACGTTTCTACATTCATGTTACCTCGCCCTGTTCTCTATCTAGCCACATAGGCTACAAACAATTACTACGTATGTGTTTTGCAACTCCGCAATCTAAACAGCTAGTCCACCTGTGGCCTAGTGGGCAAGGTTACAGTCTTGGGAACACGAGGTGGTAGGTTCAAGCCCAGTTAAGATCACGTTTCTTTAACGTGCTTCGACCCTCACTAATAATTGTCTACTACTTATCAATAATTGCTTTTGCACCATATCTACCCGCCGTTCACCGTTCAGTTATTAACCGGCAACAATATTGCTAAGCCATATGGATTATGACTTACCGTCTGTACGTTCAGTTATTAACCGGCTACAATATTGCTAATCCATATGGATTCAACGGGAGCTCTTCTGTGCTTACTGGCCTGTGTTCTTCTTTAAAACCACCGACAGGTTTGCTAATGATATTTCACGCATTGCATGACATGGTGCTGCACTAACGAAATCACAGACTGGTAAACCTCCGGTTGAAGGCTTGAATCCCGACTTGCCCTCAGGCAGATCATTTCCTCTTTTACACTAACGTTTTCTTACGGTTATATTTGCTTTACCAAAACTCACTCACGGCCACCCATATGCATTTCATGACGGCAAATGTATTCCTTTTATTAAAAAGTTACACCAGTTCACCGCTGTGCCATTTCTACTAACTATATTTCTTCACTTGGCTACCGTACAAAACCTTCTTATCAGCAAACGCCACGTTTCTACATTCATGTTACCTCGCCCTGTTCTCTATCTAGCCACATAGGCTACAAACAATTACTGCGTATGTACGTTCTGCAACTCCGCTTTAAAACATTACATTTAAAATCATGATTCACTCATAAGTATAACTACTAGCACTGAACATGAGAAAAACACATTCGTGCAATAGATTGCACATGTTATTTAACCCTCCACTTAACCCACTAACGTTAAATACAGACTGTTATATACTGTTTGATAAGGAAACTAAGCTCGGTCATGGTCACTTCATTTACTTCGCACTATAGTCTGTGATTATGTCAACCTTCACCTACATGCCCATTCTGCTAAAAAACATATTGTTTCAACTACGCAATTTCATCATTTCGCCTAATTTATCTCACACTTGTTATTTTCTCATATGCAAAGCCTGCTGGGACATATGCGTCTGCTCCTATTCTCAACTATCAACTTTTCCGGTTCTACCTTAACAAAACAGCAAAGAGGATTCCTACCTGCAGATAAGCCTATAAAAAATGCCTTATAAACCTTACAAACACTAAAAGTGCATCTTCACGAAATAACAGACAACGGAGCAGGACAGAAGGGTACACAAGTTGCAACCTAGGCAGCTCTAATTCTACGGGCTTGCTGATTCTTTTGTCAATCAAGGCTCGTTGGATGCCCGTCAAATCCGTGAGTAGCCTACACAGCTACACTGGCTATATTTCACCTTTTCTGATGCGTTTACAATTACGCCACCGCACTATTTGTCACAGCCACTGTTTTACATATATAGCAACCGAAACTGCTAAACGTATACGCTCATCAGACTGTACAAATTCACACAATGATAGCCATATTCCACAACCGTTTCTTACAGGGTCACTTCGCATTTCTCACTCTCGTAATAAAACGCTTTGCAAAAAGAAATGATATCTCATAAAAAAACACGTTTTCAACGTACAAAAATGCCAAGTTACTCAAAAGTATTGATATCAAAATGACGCCAAGTTACGGTACTACAAACAATATAGGCTATCTTGCCTCACCGAAATTTAATAACATGTATTCCAAAGCAATGCTACCCAATATTTCCTCAATTCTTTCAAGTCACTTGGCCCTGTGTGTATATAAGCGTGCAGTACATGGACAGGCCAAACATAGGTGTGTGGATGGCTTTCTCACAGTCATGATTGATTGAATCGGCATCTATATGTCCAATTTGTATTGGTATGTATGTATTTTGGTGGTCAGCCTTTCTGTTGCGTGAATGATTGTATGTTTCTTGGTATAAATGTCTGTTCGTAAATGTGAATGTATCATGCTGCGAGGGAATGTCCCCATGGGGATAAATAAGTTCTCTATGTATGTATGTACAATATGTATTTTACATGTATTTATTGTACGTTGCAAATAACAATCACTTGTACATTTAGTCAAATTCAGTTCAGAAGCAAGTATAAACATATGTTTTCTGGAGAAATATGCTTCCTGTAGTGACTGACCAGCAGTTTTCTACATGAATTTCAATGTGTTCCATGAGGCAATACGAAATATTTGACACTTTGATCTGACACAACGTTTGCATGACATTGTAATATGGTATGATTACAAAACACAGGGCCAAGTGACTTGAAAGAATTGAGGAAATATTGGGTAGCATTGCTTTGGAATACATGTTATTAAATTTCGGTGAGGCAAGATAGCCTATATTGTTTGTAGTACCGTAACTTGGCGTCATTTTGATATCAATACTTTTGAGTAACTTGGCATTTTTGTACGTTGAAAACGTGTTTTTTTATGAGATTGTAGAGACGGCGAAGCCAATAGCTAGGCTTTGTGGAGCATGTCCGTAGCAGGAGGTATAATTTTTTTTTTTTTTTCCTCAGTCGTGTGGTCACATGCCTGATCACATGCACGGTGAAGAGGTCAGAGCAGTGACGCGGAGAAGGCTACATGAAATCCCTTCTCCGCTGTGATAAGCCTAAAACGCCCGTTTAGGTGTCATGGAATACAACGATACACTTATGAATGCGGAACGGACGCATTCGCGTCTTGCAACAGCACAATATTGAGAGAACCAGTTGGATAAGACAACGTTAGGCTAATTTGTCTCATTACAATAAACATTAGCAATCCCTAAACATTCAGCATCGTGATCTGACAGCTAAATTAGATAGCCAACCAAATTGTATCCTCGCAGATTTAACACCAATATGAATTTAATGTTTTTATTTTTCTGTCGCGATGATTGGGTCCTGATAGGGAACCGGCTTTTTAAGCGCAAATCGTGAATCAGTGGAGAACAACTTTCAGAAACCGAAAGTTGAAGCCGAAGCTGGTTTGCATTTACAACATTAGCTGTAGCCTACTTGCCGGTAACAGTCCAACACTCCTTGTAGTGTAGCGATTCAGCAAAGGGTAGAATGCAGCTTTGAACAATTTAGACATCTCAGCTCTTTGCAACACGCCATGCCGCCCATGTTCAATCTGCCAAACCTATAACAGCCAGAGTTTAACTGCCGTCTCGCAGCCCAATTTTTCCGGAATAACTGTTTACACCAGGAAGTAGGCATGGGGCTATCTAGTAGCTGCGTGTTAGCGACTGTCCTTAATCCGTCAGCCGTTCGTAATGAACAAAAGATTCTTTATCGATACGCCTACTTTTCCCATCTCAGCCAAGCGTGAGAACTTTGGCGTTCTCAATTCAGACATTTCCGCTTAGATTTACGTGCACGAACCCCAAATTCGCGTAAAACGGTTGATTGGAAGACCCCGCTCTGATCAAGTAGAGGATGTAGCGTACGACCCAATTCTACTGCGTTCAGGAAGGTAGCTGAAAACATTCACGCCAGGAATTCTTTAACAGTGACGCATCTAGCTTTGACTCTGGTGGTGAGAAACTCGACAATAAGCATGCCATTAACTTGTGCCCGCATATGTTGGAACGTTTCCGCTTTTAGCGAAAGACTTGCGATATTCATGGAACCAGCCCCTCTGTGAGACATCCCCGCAATCGAACGTGTATATTCGGCGTTGTCAATTTAGCGACTTTTAGAGGAGGCCATAGCTACTTTCTATAGAAATAGTTGGCAACACTGTATATTATGCGTTTACGCTAGACTCAGAGCTCAGCAGAAATTAAATAAGGTTGGTGACATTACCCGGCAAAAATCTGCAGCTAGCAGATATGGACGTGGCAGCAGCTTCCAGGCTTGAACATGGCGTCCTCCATGGAGGGGCGGCGGCGCCGCCGCAAAGCAGCGCTCCTTGAATGAAGCTCCCTGGCCAGTTAGCAGTGAGGACAGTGCACCGGTATCCTCAATATTTGGAATAAGCCGCTTAGACAACGCTTTGCGTGGCTGGCCCCGAAATGGATCGCCTGCCTGCTGCAGCTAGAGCTTAGAGGTAAGGAGCAATGCAAATGAATAGCGAGACTTCTTCATAGTGCCTAGGCTGTGAGCTTAGACTAGCAGCTAACATGTAGCAAGTAGACTTGGTTTAGACTGGCAACGTGCCGTAGGCTAGCTGGATTGCAGGAAGAAGCGCCGATTTACGAAGCAACGTGCAGCGCTTGCATGCAGGAGGAGCAGCCGAATGAGTAGAGGGAGGCTGTTTAAGTTGACCGCCCTGTTAGTGAATGTACTGTGATAGGCGAACATCACTCAGCTGAGCCATCAGCTGATTCGGCCGGAGCGCTTGACTCTCGTGACCTGCCAGAACTACGCGATGCTCCATATTTGGTGTAAATGGAGAACAGCAGAGGAGCCAGTACAGATCCCTGTGGTACTCCTCTAACAATGGGATGAGAAGCAGATGCAGACCCCATCCAGGTGACCTGGTAGGACCTATCTGCAAGATAGGAAGCAAACCAAGACAGAGCAGTCCCAGGAATGCCCATCTCAGCCAAGGTGGAGAGGAGTAGTTTTGGTTGACCGTGTCAAATGCGGCAGACAGTTCTAGTAGGATCAGGACAGAGGAAAGGCGTGAGGCTCTTGCAGTAGCGAGTGCCTCCATCACAGCCAGGAGCGCAGTCTTGAGTGCCCGGATCGGATGCCAGATTGGTGAGGGTCTAGCAGGTTGTTCTGATGGAGAAAAGAGGTTAGTTGTTTAAGCACTGCTCGCTATTACCCGGCAAAAATCGCAGCAGAAATTTGGGACGGGGCGCAGCTTCCAGGCTTAACGGCGTCCCCCAGGGAGGGCGGGGGGCCCCCGCCGCAAAGCAGCGCCCCTTGAATGAAGCCCCCTCCCCAGTTAATGGGGACGTGCCCGGTATCCTCAATATTTGGAAAAACCGCTTAGAAAACCCTTTTCGTGGCTGGCCCGAAATGGATCCCTCCCTCTCAGCTAACTTGGGGTAAGGAGCAATGCAAATGAATGGAGACTTTTTCATAGTCCCCTACTTGAGCTTAGACTACCTAACAGTAGAAAAGTGACTTGGTTTAGACGGGCCCGTGCCGTAGGCGGCTGGATTGCAGGAAGAAGCGCCGATTTCGAACCGTGCAGCGCTTGCATGCGGAAAGGGGGCCCCGAATGATAGAGGGAGGCTGTTTAATAACCCCCCTGTTGTGATGTACTGTGATAGCCATCACTCCTGACCTCACTGATTGCCCGGGCGCTTGCTCTCGTGACCTGCCAAACCGCGAC
>NW_026986442.1:0-27847 GCF_018555375.3 Anguilla rostrata
GTCAGAAACATTGAAGTATTATTACATAGGAATGTCTATTTGAACCTGTTTTATTACCTTTGATGATCTGTGAACTCTCCTCTGAACTTGATTGGCTGATCCATTGACTCTTCACTCTTCATAGACAGACAGCTGGGTACAGGTGACCCTGCTCTTTCTACTTTAACCCTGTGAACAAAACATGGAGACAGAGCTTCCAGTTAAACTCATCCTCTTACTGCAGCTCTAACTCACAGCACATGAAGACAGAGCTTCCAGTTAAACTCATTCTCTTACTGCAGCTCTAACTCACAGCACATGGAGACAGAGCTTCCAGTTAAAGTCATCCTCTTACTGCAGCTCTAACTCACAGCACATGGAGACAGAGCTTCCAGTTAAACTCATTCTCTTACGGCAGCTCTAACTCACAGCACATGGAGACAGAGCTTCCAGTTAAACTCATCCTCTTACTGCAGCTCTAACTCACAGCACATGGAGACAGAGCTTCCAGTTAAACTCATTCTCTTACGGCAGCTCTAACTCACAGCACATGGAGACAGAGCTTCCAGTTAAACTCATCCTCTTACTGCAGCTCTAACTCACAGCACATGGAGACAGAGCTTCCAGTTAAACTCATCCTCTTCCTGCAGCTCTAACTCACAGCACATGGAGACAGAGCTTCCAGTTAAAATCATCCTCTTCCTGCAGCTCTAACTCATATCACATTAAATATCTGATTCATGCATTTATACCTCTTCCTCTCAGTGCTGAGGGTTCCTCCTTTGGCCTCTGGATCCTCTGAGAGGCTCATTGTAGAAAACAGTGCCCCCTATCTAAGGAGACGGGAACACATCAGACCAGACTGGACCACAAGTGGCTTCCAACCCAGATTAGCCTGTAAACACACAACATGAGAACATACTGAACACCCACATGTACACACAGAGACACAAACACACAATATAGCGTAGTTTTGACTGGATGCAATGCAGAATTTAAATGGGCCCTGAAAATGTACTATACAGACATCTCAAAAGGAGTGGTGTTACCCTTGATACTGAAGCTCAGGAGCGTGTGCCCAGAAAAACAACACAGCGCACTAGAAACAGTGTGCCGAGGCTTGATTAGTTTCTGCCATAAACACGTGATCAATGACGTCCGAAGCTTCATTCGGTACACACAACCATGTGACCGCTTTGGTAACTGACTCAAAGGAAGCAAAGCTTTGGTTTCGTGGGGAGAGTAAGCAGTTTGTGTCAGTCGTGAGCTAGTGAGTCACAGTGACTGCTTTAAGAATCCGAGACATTGTGCACAAAACCCTAACTAAGCTTTGTCCTCAGGACAAAGCTGAGACCCAGGGGAAAATAGTTTTTTTTCTATATTTTTTGTGTTATAATATATATAGCAATACAAATGTATGAAAATACAAATATAAAAAAAATAAAAACAATCAGTTAGGAATAATGCTTTCTAAGTGCAGTATTACTTATTATTACTAAAATTAAAATGAAAAAAAACTAATTTTAACTCTGGAAATAATTGGAAAGACCACCAGGTCCAAGAGCATGTAATCTCACATCCAAATTTATGATATTTAAAGACCATAATATATTATAGACACAGAGACAATTAAGCTATCATGAAGGCTTGAAGATATAAGTAGAAATGTTACATCCTCCACAGAGGACAAACATGAATGTCTTTGTCCCAGAAGGATGAGAGAAAATTATTAAATGAATACATACAACAATAACCTTTTATTTCAATGACCTGTTCAATGTTGCATAAGCACCTCCTCTCCCCATTTAATAGTTATTACTCCGAAGTTTCAAGGTGGACACAATGCTGATGACTATCTTTTATAAGTCTTTTATTGAATCTCATTTAACCTTTAATATGATCTGCTGGTTTAGTAACCTAAATCTTAAGTGCAAGAGTCGACTGGCCAACATTGAAAAATTAGCTGGCAGGATCATCTGATACAGCTGACCCCTCCCAGCTGTATCAGATAGGATTTATAAGGAAGGCCCAGTCCATTCTGAGGGATTCCCAGCATCCCTTGTTCAATCAATTTGCATTACTTCCATCAGATCGCAGATATACACCGATCAGCCACAACATTAAAACCACCCACCTAATATTGTGTAGGTCCCCCTCGTGCCGCCACAACAGCTCTGACCCGTCTCCACCTCTGAAGGTGTCCTCTGTTATATTTGTATTTCTGTATATATTTGTATCTACTGTATATTTGTATCTGATATTTTGTATCTACTGTAAATTTGTATCTGATTGTGTTACTTTATTGTCTTTTAAGCTGCAACAGTGCAAATTCCCCCCGGGGATCAATAAAGTACACTACTACTACTACTACTACTACTACTACTACTACTTATTACATTATTGGTTTTTATTACATAAAAAAATTGAAATGGATTACATTATTGGGAGTTATTACACCATTGGTAGTTTATTACATTATTAGTTGCTACAGGGCTATAAAAAGCGAAGATATTGTTAGAGGGTGAATTATTCCCACATGATTCTTGACGTGTCAGAGCAGTTTTGGCGGCACGAGGGGGACCTACACAATATTAGGCAGGTGGTTTCAATGTTGTGGCTGATCTGTGTAGGCTCCCTATTTTAAAATAGGATCCCTATGTTAAAAACAAACAGGATTAAACACTCTTTCATCCCAAGTGTCACTGGCTTTCTTAATAAGTTATAGTGATATGTTTTAGCGATGATTTTAATGTTTATCTGTCGTCATAAATATAGTTATTGCTACTTATTATATACTATGCTGCAGTACAAACTGCCCCATGGTGACAATAAAGACTCTAACACCAAACCTATATCCTTTGTGTGATATACCGGCACATTTATTCGGAATACCCCCTCATTAATGCAAATAGGCTACTCCTAACTGCACATTATGTGGCTGTAACTCAATATAGACATTACATTACATTACAGGCATTTAGCAAACTCTCCTATCCAGAGCGACTTACACAACTTCTTTTTTGTCGCATATTTTTTTTAAATTACATACATACAGCTGGATATATACTGAAGTAATGCAGGTTAGGTACCTTGCTCAAGGGTACTATGGCAGTGTCCTACCTGGGAATAGAACCTGTGACTTATAGGTTACAAGGCCAGCTCCTTACCTATTAGAATGGGCAAGATGTGTGATCTAAGCGACTTTGATTGTGCCAGATGTGGTGATTCGAGCATCACAGAAACAGCTGCCCTCCTGGGATTTTCATACAGTACAGAGAATGGTGTGATAAACAAAAAACACCTTGTTAATGAGAGGTCAGAGGAGGATGGGCAGACTAGTTCAAGCTAACAGAAAGGCCACAAATGAAATAACAGCTATGCTTGGCCAAAGAGCTCTAATGTCATCTCTCAGGACCACAGTAGATGAGACAAAGGAGACTATTTAGATTCTTGAAACTGTCAATTACTCCCAGTAAAACCATTTTCCTGAAGCCATTCCATATAGCCTTTTGGCATGGAGGTAGCATATAATTTTGGAGCATCTAATGTAGCAATTAATAGAAACTTGGTGACCCCCCGATGCAACCAAGTTCTGTAATTCTCCAACTGTGGCCACTGGATATTTCTTTGCTCCCTGACCCATCTACCTGACGGAGTGTAGCACAGTGGGTAAGGAACTGGGCTTGTAACCGAAAGGTCGCAGGTTCGATTCCCGGGTAAGGACACTGCCGTTGTACCCTTGAGCAAGGTACTTAACCTGCATTGCTTCAGTATATATCCAGCTGTATAAATGGATACAATGTAAAATGCTATGTAAAAAATTGTGTAAGTCGCTCTGGATAAGAGCGTCTGCTAAATGCCTGTAATGTAATGTAATGTACCTCACTGTGCATTGGCTAAGATCACTAGCGCCATCTACTGGGCAGGTTTAACACTACTCCAGGGGTTTTGAAATTATTCATATCTGGTCTCACAGTAGTAAGTCGTATATTTCTTTGTTTAGTTTTTGACCCATTTCCTTATTTTTGAAGGTCAACCACCATTTTTTTTCTTCATTTGTGAGTTTGTTGCTTTTGATGAAAAACGGATTTCATAAGCGTGTTGCCTCAGTTTTATACTCCAGTGAAACAGCAAGCCATGGTAGAGGACAACACAGTTCCTTAGGCCTGAGCTCAGCTTAATGTCTTATATACATGCTGGAGTAAATTTCACTCTGTTAGATTTTATTTTTAACAATCTTTAAGAGTGCCAATCATTGTGACCCCTATAAAGTCAGTATCTGAGATGAATGTATTTTGCTAGTAGGCGTATACGATATGCTAGTGACAATTTATAGCCGACTGATATCCCTGTTATTGCGTTTCATGTAAAATTTTAAAACATTTGGCAACGTTAACTACCCGTGCTTCCAGTCAGTGTTTCGACCGCACATTTACCCATAAATATACAATATACACCCCCCTAACATACACGAACATGCTCGTGAGAAATCTTCTTGGAAAACATCCAAAAACAACCCAAATCAAAAACTCACGAAAGTAGATCATTATTTCTTAAGTAGCCCAATTTTATCTCAAAAATGTCATTGTGTCATGTGTTCTCCGTTTCTAAGTAGTTGTAATTCGATTTGAAATCGCTGCAGTACAATTTATGTAGTATTTTAATTTCAACTTCAATATAACTCAGGCAAAAAGTAAATTCAGTTTGAGGCGTGGCTTTGAAATCAGACGCTTTCGTGCTTTTAAGTAGACCTACATGCACAGCTCCATGCTGCAACCTTGTGGTTCACACAAGAAACGGTGTCTTAATGCAACTATAACCGCAGTTGTTTTCAGTTCTTGCTACTATTAAAGTAGTTGAAACTTGTGCAAATTCAATAGAACAGAATTAATTGGTAAGGACATGGCCACTAGGTCTTCATGAATTGAAACTAGTCAGAGTTGGGTAGCAAATATGCAAATGAATATCCTTTAAGCATCTTTTTAGCATGCTCTTGTATACGGGAGCTAATGTCTCGTTTCAAATGATAGAAGACCAGCTATAAAAGCTCCATACGTGAATTATCTACCGACCACCGACTTTAACATCAAGTTAATTTGTCTTAACCCAAACTGTGTGAATACAGAACAATAACATTTGGACTTCACAAACCACACAGTTAAAATGTTCGGACTGTTTGTGTTACAGTAGCAGGTGTCATAATGTAGCCGACGACAGGCCTGTGACTTCCGTCATATCCAAATAGGTAAAATGATCACGAAATACCGAATAAATGCTAAAATAAATGTTAAAATGTTTAAAAGTTATTTGAAATAGTATTTTTTTTGTTTTTGGTACCAAATGGGGAATTTGAAAAAAACATATTAATCCTCGTCTACTCCTCAGGCAACATTTTATTACCTGTTTTATTTCACTAAATTAAGCGTTATTGCGATCATAGCTACAGATTCCTATTCCTCCAAACACCCCTTCTCATCTAGCCTCTATTCTCCCGGCTGCAACGACTGAAGCCCCCCAGTGAGGCTTGGCTTCGGGTCTGGTTTTACCCACATTAGTGTTTATGTGTGGCTCCCTAGAGAGAAATAAGAGCACTTGATGTGCACACACGGCAAAACAATCTGTGTGACGATAAAAAAAGCCGAGTTAGAGATCCCGGTTTGCGTCCTCTCTGCATGGAGCTAGCAAGTTCCTGTGCATGTGCTGGTTTCCTCTGGGTACTGGGTCACTGTGTCCATATACTCCTAATAAAGAAATAATTACACAATTCTGTCTACAGATGTTTAAAAGCCAACACTGAATCTCTAATTTTACACAACATGAAGTTTCCCTTCAGGTTAAAAAACATCAGTGTCCATGTTCTTGCTCACAAGTGAAAACATTGAATCATTTATGATTTCTGCAACAACAATTTGATGACACTCATAGTGCAACAGTAATGCACAAAAAGCCAAACTTCATGCTGACCAGAGAACGCTTCTGTAATCCATCTAGTGACAAGTGTCACAAAATGGTTTTGCTGCTTAATGTACTTGTTATGCAGATTCTCTTATTTTTGCCACAAACATGAGATTATGGTTCAAACTAGCAAGTGCCCATGAGACAGTAGCTCAGAGTGAAACTGAATTTCCATTACCATCTAGTGGCTGTTTAAAGGAACTAAAATACAATTTTTTCAACAGTCTTTTCTAGAACTCCAGAGGAGTTCTCATGTCTTAATAATTGCAGTAGATGTGACTTTAAACCAAAATGTTTTACAAATAATCCAGACAATGTTTTATTGATCAAAAACAGTTTCCATGTCTATATGATTGCACATTTGGAATCACTGCCCATTCTTTCACTGCTCCGCCTCAGTTCCTGTTGATTCAGTGGGAGACCTGCAGTGATTAATGCACTTCAGACTGTGTTCTGCAGTGTACACCTGCTTGAAGGCCTAAGGTAGTGAAGGGAAGTGTATGTTTCTGTATTTCTGTATGCACTCCAGGCCACTTCTGCCTAGGCCTGTGGCCTTGTCCCAGTCTCCACATTCCCAGTTACCATGACGATGAGGGAGAAAAGCGATGGAGAGCTACAGGGAGGATGGAATGCAGGTCAAGGCCGTGCCGACATCACTCCTGAGAGGACCCGAAAAACTTTGGCACCCACCATGGGGATATACCGCCCCCGTCCCAGGCACTATACTGTGCTGTAATGTTGTGTGTTGAGAGGCCTCATTACTGATGTAACAAGCGTGTGTGACCCCAGACAGAGCCTCCATGCTTGTGAGATGTAACCTTATGAGGTGTGATGCTTGGAAACTACTATCAAGACTGAGACAATTTAGTGAGTCTTTGGAGAATGCCTCTGCATGCTGTTTAGTGGGTATTTCCCTGGTGCATATTGTACTAAAGTCTGTTACAGTGGGAAAATGTCATCTGACCTGATGATTTCCTGTCTACCGTATGTACCTGCTTTCAGTGGTTCTTATCAATTCAGTGATTATTTGGCACATTGTATGGTAGTCTGCATTTCTTATGGATGCTGATAAGTTGTAATTTTATTGAAATTAGGCTTGGGGCTGCTGGATAGGTCATTCGGTTAAGGCACCATGCTGAGGTGCATGGATGAGCCTCACGGCCTCGGGTCGAATCCAGACTGTGCCAGTGCTGACTGTGGCCGGTAGATGATGATCCAGATGATGTTTTAACAATCAAGAACAGTTTATATATAGATGGGATTACACATAGTCTATCGGTGCTTTTTCATTGATTGATGTTGCACTGTGACCACATACTTCTAAAGCATAGTACTGTCCAATCATGTTAAAAATGCAACATGATCACTCTGACATCACTTGCAGTAGTTTTTTTGGAGAGAACAGTGCTGTCATTTATACTCAAGGATTCCAAAAACAAGATGGACCCACTGCACTTTGCACACAAGGTGAGGCACAGCATTGATGATTCTCTACTTTTTTTTCAGTTCAGTTAACTCTTGAGAACCTGTGAACTTCTGCCTTGAAACTCAACCTTGGAGTTCAGTCACTTGCAGTAGTATCAGAAGGCCACCAGGTGGCAGAATACATCTGCTTTGTGTTTACAGTATTCCAACAAACTCCGAGATTTTATAGTTGTCAAAAAATACTCTGATACTTTTGGCCATTTCCAGCTCCTGCCACGGTACATAATGGTTTCATTAAATTCAATTTATCTTGAGGATGGAGGTGCAATTAATTCACTGGTCGACGCACTGAAGATGCTCATTGTTGTTGTATGCAGATGACACACACAACACACTGATGCACACATCCTCAGAGTACATGAACACACAGCCTGCCAGCACCCAGCCACACACACACACACAGCACACTGATGCACACAGCCTCAGAGTACAGTAACACACAGCCTGCCAGGCCCCAGTCACACACACACTTGCTTGCTTGCTTGCGGCTGTCCATCGTTGCCGAAGATAACGTCACTTCCTTGGGGGGGGGGGGGTGGTTAGTGGAGTGTTGTGGCTACCGCTGCTGTCGGCGGTGCCATTGGAGGTGGCTGTGAAGCCCGATCCTTGACCCGCATGTCCTGCCACAGCTGGGGCACGTGAGGGCTGGGTCTGGTGATGCTTGGGGTTGTTGCGCGTGGTGATGTCTGCGCTGCCGTTTCGCTTCTCTCTGGGACGTGCGTTTTGATTCCAGGAGGCCGATTCCAGAGTTCACGGATGCGGTCTAGGCTCGGCGGTCCATGGAGGTTGCTTCAAGGGCCACTGGCTTTATTCCACAATTCTTGGGTGACTCTCTAAGATGGTCCTTGTACCTCCACTTTTGGCCTCCAGGTTTCCTGCTGGCTCCCAGGAGCTGACCATATAGGGTCTGTCTTGGGAGACGATGCTCAGGCGTCCTAATGACATGCCCGACCCAGCGGAGTTGGCGCTGTAGCAAAATTGCTTCCACACTGGTTGTCTGGGTACGCTGGAGGATGGATGTATGGGGTATGCGTTCCTGCCAGGTGACTTTTAGGATGCGCATGAGGTACTTGATATTAAATGATTCCAGCTGGCGTATGTGGCGTCGATAGGGGGTCCATGCATCGGCACCGTATAATAAGGTGGAGACACAGACTGCTCAGTAGACTGCTACCTTTGTGGACAGCTTTAGGTTGCAGCTCTCGAAGACGCGAGAGCACAGTCTGCCATAAGAGGAGGAAGCACGATTGATTCGAGCTTGGATGTCATCATCAATTTGGCAGTTTGATGCAAGGATGCTGCCTAGGTAGCAGGACTGGTGGACCACCTTTAATGGCGTGCCGTGGATGCTAAACACTGGGGGGGTGGATACAGGAGCTGTAGTCTGGACAATAATTTCTGTCTTTTGGGTGTTGATCTGAAAGCCGATGGCACTGCAGATTTCAGATATTGTGTCCAGTGCTTGTTGCATTGCAGCAGGAGTATGGGCAAGGAGGGCGCAGTCGTCTGCATATTGAAGCTCTTGTATGGTGGTGGTTGTGGTCCTGGTGAAGGCTTGTAGACGGCGGAGGTTGAAAAGGTTGCCACACACACACACACACACACACACACACAGCACACCGATGCACACAGCCTCAGAGTACATTAACACACAGCCTGCCAGACCCCAGTCACACACACACACACACACACACACACACACTCACAGCACACTGATGCACACAGCCTCAATGTATATTAACACACAGCCTGCCAGGGCCAGGCACACACACATTGTTCTCCTGATCACATGGATAGTTGGTTTGATACAGTGGTTTGTGTCTTTGGAGGCCCTATTAGACTGAATGCTTTTCTTTCTGGGGAGGCTACGCTCCTTCGGTGTGTGTAGCAGGATGCTGGCCATGTTCTACCAGATCATTTCTACATGATGAAACCAAAATATCTGTATAAACTGGCAGAAACTAATAAAAAATCTTTTTTATAGATTCTCCAAACTGATGCACATATTCTAGCAGTCCCATGCCAACCACAGGCAGTGGGAGTAACCAGGGAGGAACAGGGGACCCCACCACGCCAGCCCAACCTCCCCCCCCACCAGACCCTATGCTGTTAGGAAATGCTATCAGACTCCGTCCGCTTCTCACATACATTCCCCCACTGGCTCAGAACAGCTCGTCAGCAATTTAGTCTGTCCTCCCCCAAATTTGCCTTCTCTTTCCCAGACCTGGCAACACAATCTCCATCCACCCAAACTGGGATTTGAGTGGCCTTAGACACCCCTGTCATTTTCCCAATCATACCCCACACCTCCCCAGCCTGTGTGCCCCGGCCTATCCGAGAGCAGTACTCTCTCCAGCACTTCCTGTTTGCTGCCTCAATGACTCTCCTGGCCACTGCTCTCGCCCTCTGATACTCCAGCACACAGTCTGGAGGAAGGATCCTGTGCAGGACCCTGAGCGCAGGGCTGTGTGCTCAAACAGCCTTAGAACATTCCGGTGACCACCACAGCACCACCTTCCTCATCCTTCCCCCTTCAGACCAAGGGACAGCTGCTATCCCCACCCATCATTCAGGCAAACCAATACCAGGCTATCCATAAATTTCTCCATAACAAGCACCATTTCTGTTAGTCAACTCGCTACCCCAAAGTGTATGATAGGAATTAAAATCTCCACTCCAAATCACCTTATTAGCCCTAAGCAGGAGTATTATTTCAAGGTAATGAAGGGACAGGTCCAAACTCTGGTTATAAAAATTCACCACTACAACATTCCCCTGTACCCAACCACACCTCCACCACCACTCATTCACTCTCAGCGCTTACAACCACCTCTCTAAATAATAACCCATCATTCACAAAGGTGCAGCACCCTCCCCCCTGACCAACTTGTCTGCCCCTCCGCACTGATCTATATCCTGATAGGACAAACGGCAGGTGTGCAGTTAGCCAAGTTTCTTCAACGCAGAGAAGGTCAGACAACTCAGGCAACTCTTAAGCAAATTTTTCAAATCCCTGCCCGTTGGCCACCGAACACAAGTAGAGACGTTTAAAAAACACCAGTTGTAAACTAAATGTCAATCACCACTTTGAGATGCATGTGCCATCGCTGGAGTCAACAACTCTGTCAAGTCCTCCAGTGTCACTCCAGTTCTCCCTAAATGCACACCCACAGCAGTCACAGTGATTTTTTTTGTGATTTGTATCAGTTTGGGCAGAACAGTTAATTACATTAGCCAGAAAATCTGTCTGTACCAGGCTGTCTGTCTGGGGCACCTGTGTGTACAGGCCTGTGTGTTCTCTTCACTGATCTCCCCTTATTGAAAAAAATTATGAAATAAAGCAGGAGAGATGGCCAGCCAACACTCACGCATTGGCGAAGGAGGAAATGCCAGCGTGTTGCCTCTTCCAGACTCCACTGCTGAGTTAGCTTGGCAACATGTCAAAAACACTGGGGAGAAAACCTGTTGGGGACTGAGTTTTTATGTGCATTAAAGGGGTACTCCTCTGTTTTTAATTATTTTTCTGTTATCATTTAAAAGTTACTCTTAAGAATTCTTGGAGTTGACAGCTAACATGCCAGAATAGTTACAGTATAGCCTGTAGATGACACTCTGTATCAGCAGTGATAGGAAAAACTATGGTTCTCGTGACGACGCTGTCACAAAAACTCTTTACAATGGCTTTACCAGGCCTGAACCCCCAAAAAAAGTTTGTGCTGATTGTAATTGCAGCGGCAAAATTTGCTTTCAACTCAGGAGACGTTGATATTATTCAAGGTTAGTTAATCTATTTTCACGGTTTCATTACATTACAGGCATTTAGCAGACTTACACAATTTTTACATCGTATCCATTTATACAGCTGGATATATACTGAAGCAATTCAGGTTAAGTACCTTGCTCAAGTGTACAACGGCAGTGTCCAACCCAGGAATAGAACCTATGAATTTTCGGTTACAAGCCCAGTTCCTTACTCACTGTGCTACACTGCCACCACGGTTAAACAAATATCCGTACATCAACCCTGAAGAATATTCAAATATCAAATTGTGTAAGAATGCACATCTGAAGTTGGATTCCTCCTGAGATTTCTTTTTTCTGGCTACCGCTTGAGTGTTTTTTCTTCCCATCTGGGAGTTTATCTTTACCTCACTGCTTGTTTTTGGGGGTTCATGCCTGGATATTGCCAAATTTTCCTTCTGTTACTCTTTAAAACATAAATATCATGAATGCGGGAGAGTGAGTAACTGGATGTGCATCGTAATAACAGAAATACTGTAATGTGTGAATAGCAGGATGTGTATTATAATAACACAAATATGGTAGTATGTGAATATCAACGTGTGTATTATAATAACACAAATACTGTAGTGTGTGAATAGCAGGGTGTGTATCATATTGCCAGTTTTACCTTAGTATCCTACTGTGCTTTAGCTAAACCTGCTGTGTTAGCCAAATAGCATTAACACAAAATCTGTAACAGTAACACGCCACATACTGTACAGTCTGCCCACATTTTACATTTCTACAAATCCAAACTGCTTGATTATAGAGAAAACTAAATTCTGATTTCCCTTTCCACAAAGTGAAGACTGTCCACACAAGGCTCATCATGTGCAACAAATCTGTTATTCTATCCATAAATCTCTATTCTAGAGATATAGGCTTCCATAGGCCTATTACAGTTTTTCTCAATTGCTAACACACTAAAACTGGTTCTTTTAGCAAAAACTCCCAAATTATTACTTCAGTTCTCAGAGGACCAACACATCTCTCAAAACTATAAACACTTTTCACTTGTTTTAACACATGCTGCAAATTGTTAAACTTTTTCTGCAAATCTCTACAAACAAATGCTCTCATGAATCACTGGTTACACACTGTGCTCATGCAACAAACACTAGTAGTCAAAACAGTTAACTCAAGTCATCACAACCTAAACTCAGGTAACACACCTTTCTCTAGGTGCAAACACTTGGCAGCAAAATTGTTTACACACCGGTCACAATCTCTGGATCAATAAATAGGGCCACAGTTTGCGTCTGTGTGCTTTTGAACAATGGATCCTCAAAATGGACAAACTGTCCAAAGATCAGGAAGACAAAGGAGACATAGAGGCAGGTGACAATTTGTCCCAGACGAAAAACGTGCCACCTTATCCATGTGCTGGTGCATGGTATGATGATGAGGGAAGCTGGACAGAGAGTTCAGCCAAACTTGAATCGTTTCACAGTGGCATCCATTGTCCATACTTTCAGACAAGAAAACAGGTACTATAATTTACTGTAATGTTACGTATTGTATCTGCTGTACTACTGTGAGAGGATATGCTGTCTATGTAATGTTGAAGTGTATTTACAGACAATATGTTCTTTAGATTTTATTGCTGTTTTTGTTTATAGTGCTGCATATACTGAGTTCCTTTTATGAATGCTACTCTCCTTTGAAAATACTACATTTTTTTGTTCCTTCAACTGTGTTGTGGTTACTGTACAGTACTTTTCACTCAGCATCACTTTTCAGTACTACAGATAAAATATTTGGAAATTTGCACACTCCCTCATTTGTTAGTAGTGTAACATTGCAAAGATAAAAATCTGATAACCATAAAATAAGTAGAATAACCAGGAGAAAATAACTCCTTACACACTGCTATAAAAGGTTTTTGCAGTAGTGCTTTGAATTTATCTCACTGGTGTGTTATGTGTAATCTACATTGTCTGTGTTTTTGATAGCTTGTGTGTGCCATTTGAAGGCAAAGTTTAATTTTGATGGAAGAGTATATGTTTTTGAGAAGATAATTTTAGTTTGGCATGGATGTTTGAGGTTTGTGCTGATTGATGTGTAGTTTTGGGATTGTGTTAATAGTTCTGAGAAAAAGGGGAATTGTTTCATTAAATGTGTCTTAGCAATCAAAAAAAACTGTAAGAAAAGTTTGACGACGTGGCAGAAATCTTATAGTTCACCGGGCCACAATTGATGCGCCAGGTCAACGTGGGGGCAACGTAACGATGTGTGCCGGCATATCAGAAAATGGTGTCATTGCCCACACCCCCTTCACTGGGCCCTACAACACCCAGCGTCTCCTGGCTTCCTTGGAGGTCCTTTATGGCAATCTCACTCCTGTGGATGAGAGGGTGAGAGGGGGTTGGTGAGGGCTGACTTGCCAGTGTACGTAGTAATTTGGGACAATGTCAGTTTTCACCTATCCCCTCTCATCAGGGAGTGGTTTGATGCCCATCCAAGGATGGCAATGCTGGTCCTCACACCCTATTTACCATTCTTCAATCCAATTGAGGAATTCTTTTCAGCATTGAGATGGAAAGTGTATGACCGCCATACCCAGATGTCCTTGCTAGAAGCCATGGATGCTGGGTGTGAGGACATCACACTGGAAGCTTGCAGAGGATGGCAGCGGCATACAAGGAGATATTTCCAACGTTGCATGGCAAGGAAAAATATCAGGTGCGATGTTCATGAACAGTTGTGGCCCAACAGAGAGGAGCGAGTGGATGGGCAATAAAAAGCTAGAGGAAATGTGTTGAGTTTATTTTCTCTCTTTTTTTTACACATTACAGCTTGACCACCTCCAATTTACAGTGCGGTATCATTGTTTTGCTTTACTGTAAACGCTTGCAGTTGTTCTGGTTTTACTACAGTAAAGACATTTTGTCAAACTTGTGAACAAATATTTTTGTTGAGAATTCTTTTGTGTGGCATAATCTTTTGACTGCAACACTATTTACCTAGTGAAGGTAAAGGAACATGCATTCAGGCTTGACTGTGTCATTTTGACGCAGATACTTAGTATATTGTGTGCCTTTGTTTATGCACTGATAGATATATTTTAATTTTGTGTAAT
Organism: Anguilla rostrata; assembly: GCF_018555375.3. NCBI lineage: Eukaryota > Metazoa > Chordata > Actinopteri > Anguilliformes > Anguillidae > Anguilla > Anguilla rostrata. Next base: position 14,282 of record NW_026986442.1, read on the forward strand.
TGTTGTACTCAAAATTGTTTCATTTTGAAACATAAGTTAAACATTTTGAGGGTTTTAGGGCCTACTGCAGGTGAAACATAGTGTTGTGATAAACACTTTTACTGTTGTGGGGTTTGTGCTTACAGTTTTGAGAATGTGTTTCGTGTTTCAGGAATTGTGTTTAAGCAATTGAGAAACTATAATGATTCAATGGAATCTACCAAAATGACACATTTCTCAGATTATGCACGTATTTCCAGAAAGTGTCACAAAAATTATTGGCACCCCTGTATTCAGTACATTGTTCACCCTCCCCTTGTAAAGATAATGGCACTGAGTCTTTTTTTATAATGTCTAATAAGACTGGAGAACACATTGGGAGGGATCTTAGACCCTTCCTCCATCCAGAATCGCTGGTGTGACACCCCTGGGAGGGAGATGCAGCAGTTCCGGGGGTGTGCCTTTGATTGCTGCATAGAAAGAGAGAGAGCGCATCCACACCAGCAATAAAACAAATAGACAAACCTTCACCCTCCCCCCTCACATCTTTGGAGAAAACAGGAAACTAAAACAAAAAAAAAGAAAATAATAAAAACAAAAGAAAGCAACATCGAGCAGTAGCTTTATAGTTCACCGTTCATAGCTTGCTGGCTTTTCAGCCGGCCAGCTCCTCCAGCTTTTCAGCGGCAAGTTTTCTTTCTTTTTGTGCTGTGGCCAGACAAAACACAAAAACTTGCTATCTCTCTGTGTACTCCCAATCTCTGCCCCATACCGCGGAGAACACACTTCAAGCTCTCTCCACTAATAGGCTTGACCGAAGCGAATCCGGGTGCCTTTGATGAAAAATGGGTTTTACAAGCGTGTTACCTCAGTTTACTGCTCCAGTGAAACAGGAAGCCATGGACTTCATCTCGTATCTACATTTTAATTCCATTCTTTTACTGATTGACATGATTTTGTCTCTCTGAATGACGTTCAGGCTTTTTGGTAATTAATTTATTGTGACATAGTATTATCTAAATTGAATCACATCCAGATGCAAGCACTTGAAAACCTAGGAACAATCCCAGATATTCATTAAGTGCCATTTTTTTCCTCTCAGCTGAATGTGAAGATTGAGTAAATATATGAGGGTGGTCTGCCTGGGCAACTTGCTTCCTGTTTTAACTAAAATTAAAGAGAAGATAGACACATAGTTTTAAATATAACTTGGCATTTAACTATGAAATCCAATAAACATGATTAATGTTCATTCTATGTAATTATTTTGTTTATTCTGTAGCCACATATATGTCCTTGAATTTCATGGTATTCATAAATGCCCAATAATCCTGTTGTACTGCCAAAACTCTTCCAATGTTATTAAACTGCATTTATTCCAAATAACTCAAATGAGCGCATGTGTGCACAACCATGGGTGTAATAGGGAGAGAGAAGAGTGTATGTCATATGAGTGCATGTGTGTGTGTCTGTGATCATTCAGGGATATGGGAGGGACACACTCAGTAAGGATATAGCATTGTTCACTGCTCGACTAACTCATGCAGGCTGTCCGGATGCCCATGGCTAGCTCTCTCTTTCCAGAAGCTCATGGCTAGCTCTCTCCCTCCGGACGCCCAAGGTTATCTCGTTCTGTCCGGATGCCCATGGCTCGTTCTCATCATCCGGTAGCCTATGGTTAGCTCTCTCTGTCCAGAACCCCATGGCTAACTGTCTCCGTCCAGAACCCCATGGCTAACTGTCTCCGTTCAGAACCCCATGGCTAACTCTCTCTGTCCAGATGCCCATGGCTAGCTCTCTCCGTCCAGAACCCCATGGCTAACTGTCTCCGTTCAGAACCCCATGGCTAACTCTCTCTGTCCAGATGCCCATGGCTAACTGTCTCTGTCCAGAACCCCATGGCTAACTCTCTCCGTCCAGATGCCCATGGCTAGCTCTCATTGTACGGATGTCTATGGTTAGCTCTCATCGTACAGATGCCCATGACTAGTTCTTTCCATTCAGAAGCCCATGGCTAGCTCTCTCCGTCCAGATGCCCATGGCTAGCTCTCTCTGTCCAGATGCCCATGGCTAGTTCTCTCTGTTCGGATGCTCGTGGCTAGCTCTCTCCATTCGGTAGCCCAAGGCTAGCTATCTCCGTCCAGAAGCCCATCGTTAGCTCTCATTGTACGGATGCCCATGACTAGTAATTTCCATCCAGATGCCCATGGCTAACTCTCTTCGTCTAGAAGCCCATGGCTAGCTCTCCCTGCACACGTATGAATGGATCTCCTCGGCCTCTGCTCTGTGCATGTACAGCTTGCAGCTGCAGTGTGAAAAGAAGCAGCTGGCTGGCAGCCGTATATGAGTTTGCTTGTAAATTGGACGTTCCAAATTTGGGTGCGACTGAAGATACCAAATAATAAAAAAACAAGTGTGAGTGAGTGTGTGTGTAAAGTGTGTTTGTGTGTGTGTTTGGCGTTTGCTTGTGTGCACATGAATGCATGCACATGTGTGTGCATGTGAGAGAAAGAGGGAGAAATTATTAAAACAATTTTGGGTGTCCTGTGTAGCCTCGTTCCTGTCAGTACCAGTACGGTTGCCTGTAGGCAAATAGCCGCCTATGTAGCTACTGACAATTCATACTGACATCCCTGCCATTGTATTTCATATAAAATTATAACTAACATTGGCAGCATTAACTTTACTTTGCATGTTTCAAGTTTTTCGACTGCGGTTAGCCTATGAACAATCATCTAGCCAACAGAAATCTGCTTATTCCTATATACAGTTGAGGCCAAAAGTTTACATACACCTAGGCTAAAGACATTCAAACTCCACACATTTCATGTTACCATACATTTCCTGTGTCAAGTCAATTAGGGTATCTCATTTATTTCCATAAGAGGTCATTTCAAAATAATAGCCATGTTACTTTTATAGTATTACTACAAAGTCAGAACTCAGGCATTTTCCTGAGCTGTTAGACCAATAATTAGCCAGCTGAAGTTACAGTGGACTAGTGGTCTGATTTCACTGCAAAATCAATCAATCAATCAATCAATCAAATTTTATTTATATAGCGTATTTTACAACAGTTGTCACAATACGCTTTACAGACAGCCCTAGCCTAAACCCCCACAGGAGCTAGCCTAAGGCAACAGTGGCAAGGAAAAACTCCCTGTGGCAGATGGGGAGAAACCTTGGAAGGAACCAGGCTCAAGGGGGAAACCCATCCTCCTCTGGTCGGCTCAGGGTGCCGACTGGTGAACAGCATGTCAGCCAGTTTAAAAATCAATGTCTGTTCGATACTATTGGACAAAAGGTTCGGTCTATTTTTCAACAGCAGGTTGTCACTGTGACAATGTAGCCTAGCCTATACTCTTTTAATCAAATGACATGGCCTGTGACTTCCTTCATATACAGTGAGGTAAAATGGTTATAAAATATCAAAAATACCTTAATAACATTTCTAGAAGTATTTTCTTTTTACTTTTTGTTTTCAGTCCAAAACAGGAAAAAGCCTGTTACACCTAAACTGCACCAGCATATTCCCATTCGTCCCCACACCCCTTCACCAGCTTCTATTCTCTCCATCCTACTGCACAACAGGCTACTTACTCTGTTCTTTTATTCCTTCTTTTACTCCCTCTTCTTTCTTCACATCTTTAAATTGGTTTTTGAGTTTGAAATACTTTATTTCGACAACAGGAGCAGAGTAAACACCATCCTACAGCCATCCTGCCTTTCTCTTATGACTTCTTCATATCATCATGTAAGCAGACACACAGCATTTCTGTGCTGAACATGGGTTGATCTGATGTACTGGATAAACAGGTATGGGCTGGGTTGGGATAACATCTTGTACAAATGCATGCATGACTGCTTTTAATACAACATTTGAAAACTTTATCTATGCTTCCTGGACTCTATAAAACTGCTTTCGACAGATACACTTAGACTTAGAGATTTTAGTCTGGTAAAGCAATATTTACACATTTGAGGAAACCAAATTAGAGATGAAGACACAGTCAAATGACTACCAAATGTGGGAAAGCATGGTAGCATTTGGCATGTTTGTTTCTGTGAAACATATAGTGTAGCAGCACACATTTGGGAGCTGGGGGTTTGGGGAGCACACAGGACGGGGGGTGCGGGGCAGAAGGGGGGCGGGGGGGGGGGGGTGTTGCATAGCACCTCAGAACTGGAGTCGGAGAGTAAAAAAAAGGTATTAAAACGGGCGCAAAACAAGTTCAACTGGTCTGGCAAGTCCTCATCACTGTTGACACCACCTGATCTCGCCTTGTATGGAATGATCGCCTCCACGCCATGCCAAAGATAACAAGAGGCTGTCTCTTTCTCTTTCTGTTTGAGTCTCTAACCTGTCCTTGTATTGGCGCTTGGCAGCTTTTATAGACCTTTCAGAGCTGTGTCTAGATGTTTTATACAACAGATCATTGCCAGAAAATTTTAAAAAATTTAAATTTGAATATAAAAATTGAATTGAGTGCCAACAGCTACAGTTTATTTGTAATAAAAATGTTTTGTCAATGAATAATCAACTAAGTTTCCAATTGGATTCACCTATAAGCATTATTATAACCAATGTTTTGTCAAAAAGGCCTTTAAAATACAGCCAGGTATAATGAAATAGAACATTTGACAGACATGCTATCAGTGAGCTGTAACCAAAAGAGATCATATTTGGCCTGTATCTGTATGATTGTACATTTTGTATCTGTGCCCATTATTTGATTGATGTTAAAATGGACACTTGTGGAGTTACACTTGTGGAGTCAGGTCAGGTTTCCTCTACGAACCACTCCCTCATTGCCCATCCTCCGCCATGGTCTGAAGACTCATCTCTTCAGACTATACCTGGACTAACTAACTATCACCACACTGCGAATCATTTCTGTCACTTAAATCCCCCTCTTTCATGCTACACATGTATCTCCATTCAGCTCTTATTGTGCCTTATATCATTATCTTGATGTTGTAGCTTGTAGTGCCTCCTGGTTTGACAGCATAGGTTAGGTCAGAGTAATGTTCATTGTGTGAACTGGACTTAATGTGTTCGTGGCTATGAGTAACTGTACAAAGTATTGTATCTTATCGGACCTGTGTTTTATAGTTGTTTCAATGACCTTCGGTATGCACTTATTGTGTGCCGATTTGGATAAAATTGTCCGCCAGATAAATGTAATGTAATGTCTCAGTGATCAGATTCAATGAAAAAAATACAAAGGAAAAGTAATTTATGATTCCGTGGCCCTTAGATCTTAATAATAATAAATGTGATATGGAGGTATGATGACTGTGCAGTGTAACAGATATTTTACAGTTTACGGTGTGGAAGATGCATACTCCTACACGGACTATTGAATAATCAATTATATCTTGTATTTTGAATCTAATCTGAGAAATCTGATCTCAATGACAAATGTCATGGCCACTGTTACCACATACTCCTAATAAAGAAAGAATTACTAGTTCTGTTCACAGATGTTAAAAACCAAGACTGAATCTATAATTTTACACAACATAGAGGGTCCCTTCAGAATAAAAAACATCAGTGTCCCTGTTCTTGCACACCAGTGAAAACATGCAACCATTTATGATGCCTGCAATAATGACAATTTGACAATACTCGTAGTGCAACAGTAATACACAAACAGCCAACCTTCATACCGATGCCTGTGATGGTCTGACCACAGAAAGCTCCTGTAATCCATCTTATTACAAGACTAGCTCTCAGAACTCAGCAAAATGATTATTATTGCTCAATGTACTTGTTATACATATTCTGTAATTTGTCTTTATCACAGGCCAAACAAAATTATGGTTCAAGCCAGGAAGTGCCCAACAGACAACAACTCAGTTTGAACTTCCACTACCATCTAGTGGGTAGTTAAAGGAACTGCAGTGTTATATTTCTTACAGTCATTTCCACACCTCCAAAGGTGTTCTTGTGTCTCAGTAATTTCAGTTGATGTAGCAGTTAAGTAAAATATTTTACAAATATTTCAATGTTTGATCGATAAGAAAAACAGTTTTCATGTCTACATGAGTGGACTTAGTGAATCACTGCCCATTCTTTCACTGCTCTGCCTCAGTTCCTGTAGATTCAGTGGGAAACCTGCAGTGATTAATACACTTCAGACTGTGTTCTGCAGTGTACAGCTGCTTGGAGGCTTAAGGTAGTGAAGGGAAGTGTATGTTTCTGTATTTCTGTATGCACTCCTGGCCACTTCTGCCTAGGCCTGTGGCCTTGTCCCAGTCTATGGTAACATTCCCAGTTACCATGGTGATGAGAGAGGAGTGATGGAGAGCTACGGAGTGGATGGAATGCAGCTCAGGGTCGTCCCAAGTGCACTCTTGCACATGAGTCCTCTGTTAAGATACTATACTCCATACTGGTGCGTGGCATTAGCAAACTTCTGAGAATTCCTCTGCAAGCTGGGTAGTGTGTGTCTCCCTGGTGCCCCTTGTATTAAAGCCTGTTAAAGGAAACCTGTCTACCTCATGTACAGTGCCATGAAAAATATTTTCCCCCTTCCTGATTTTTTATATTAGTACCTAGTTTCAGATCTTTACAAAAAATATTATATTAGACAGAGGGAACCGGAGTAAGCAGTCAACGTTTTAGAAACTCCCAACTTCTGCCTTGAGTCTCACCCTCTGGAGTTCAGTTTCTTGTAATAGCGTCACAAGACCACTGGATGGCGGAAAGCATCCACTTTGTGTTTCCAGTATTCCAATACAGCCCACAGGTCTGATAGCAAAAGTAAATACTCTGATATTTTCAACCATTTCAAGCTCCTGCCACTGCACATAATGGTTTTATTAAAATCCACTTAGCATGACGATGGGGGTGTAATTTTTTTTTTTAAATGCACGGGTTGATGCACTGAAGATGCTCATTTTTATTGTACACACAGAGGACGTACACAGCGCATCAATACACACACACGCACACACATGCACAACATGAACACACACGCACCAAACATTACATTACATTACATTACAGGCATTTGGCAGACGCTCTTATCCAGAGCGACGTACAACAAAGTGTATAACCATAACCAGGAACAAGTATGACGAAACCCTTAGAGAGAAGTACCGGTCCAAGTACAGGGAACAACCGCATAGTTCAACTTGGACCCTGATGGTTAAACTGATTAACACTAACAACGAGAACGGCAACAACGCAATCTATGGAAAAATAAAAATAAAAATAAATAAAAATACAAGTAGTCGTTAAGACAGTTGATGCGCCTAAGTCACACACACAAACACATACACACCATGTTCTCCTGATCACATAGATAGATGGTTTGATACTGTGGTTTGTGTCTTTGGAGGCCCTACTAGACTGAAGTCTTTTCTTTCTAGGGAGGCAACGCTCCTTTGGTGTGTGTAGCAGGATGCTGGCCATGTTCTACCAGATCATGCTGGGCTGGGAGCCTCTACTCCAGGGACACAAAGAGGCTCAAACTGATCCAGAAGACCAGCTGCCACCCTCTGCTGCTGTTTTGGGTGCAGTGGGTGTTTTCCGACTCCCTCCCCGCCCCCTTCTCTGCTTCCTTGGCCAGCCCTGTAGCTGCCCTCCTCAGGCTTGCCCCTGCCATGCCCATGTTCTCCAGAAGGTAGAGCACTGACTGGCGGGTGAACCCCCAGCGTCCCACCTCCACTGGATATACTGTCGCTCTCTAACCGGCCTCCTTACACTCCTTACACTCTCACACACTGCTGCCAGGTCGGAGTACTTCAGCCGTTTCTGCGCATAGGCTGCTTCTGCCCCCTCCTCCCATGGGAGGGTGAGCTCCATAAGGGAGCACCACCTTCGCCTGAGTGGACCACATCTCCATATAAGGAGCACCACCTTCGCCCGAGTAGACCACGTCTCCATATAAGGAGCACCACCTTCGCCCGAGTGGACCACGTCTCCATATAAGGAGCACCACCTTTGCCCGAGTAGACCACGTCTCCATATAAGGAGCACCACCTTCGCCCGAGTAGACCACGTCTCCATGTTAGGAAGCTGTGCTGATCTCATTTGGGAAACGGAGCTGTGGATTGAGATCTACACGCATGCTCCACCCCCTGCCTGGTACCAGGACTCTACTCCCACCTTTGTGTCCTACGGTCCCCTCCTCCTCTGCTTGCCTCACAAAGTGGGTTTGATGCTCTTTCACAGGAGAGGCATCTCTGTTTGCCTCCTGTCTGCTGGTCTCCAGTAATTCCAGAAGCTTTCGCAGCAGCTGGTCATACCTCCATCTGTAGCACCCCTGTGCTGGAGGCCTGCTCTGTGTCCCTGTGCTGGAGGCCTGCTCTGTGTCCCTGTGCTGGAGGCCCGCTCTGTGTCCCTGTGCTGGAGGCCTGCTCTGTGTCCCTGTGCTGGAGGTCTGCGCTGTGTCCCTGTGCCGGAGGCCTGATCTGTGTCCCTGTGCTGGAAGCCTGCTCAGTGTCCCTGTGCTGGAGCCGTCTCACAGCCTGACAGAATGTGCCACAGGCCTCGTTTGGGGGCAGCACAGAGAGGATGGTCTCATCTGCACCAAATCATTAGCGCAGGTTCTGAGGAGAAGGCAGCATGTCATAATTGGCCAGACCACCTTAGCAAACTGCTAAAACCTGCTATCTCTCCTGCGCCATCCACGGTGGGATAACCCAGAGTCTTCTGTGCCCCTCTGTTTCCCTGCTGGGGGGGTTGTTCCCCTCTGTTTCTCTGCTGGGGGGGTTGTGCCCCTCTGTTTCCCTGCTGGGGGGGCTGTGCCTCTCTGTTTCCCTGCTGGGGGGGCTGTACCCCTCTGTTTCCCTGCTGGGGGGTTGTGCCCCTCTGTTTCCCTGCTGGGGGGTTGTGCCCCTCTGTTTCCCTGCTGGGGGGTTGTACCCCTCTGTTTCCCTGCTGGGGGGAAGCAGTCAGGTAGAAGCAAACTGCAAACATAGAATGCATATCAGGCCACTGCTATATGTACCACAATTAAACCATCAGTGAAAGCCCAGGATATACTGGTATATTTATAAATCAATGACAAACTATGTTCTACAGCATATCCACCAATTTACCCACCCAGATATAATTTCTGATTAACAATGTTGTACATTTTAAGCTCTCATAAAATGCCAATAGTACAGATTCTGATGTAGTCAGCTGAAAGGAACTTCTTAGCTTACAAAGGAGATGGTACAGTAGAATGGGCACATCCAATTTGTTCAGGTGCAGGGCATAAACAATATGTAGAGTTAAAAAAATGTCTGATGTTTGAACACACTAGGCAGAATTTGTGTCATTTCAAACAGATTGGAATATGAGTTTATCATCAGCATGCCTTTGGAGCTGAGACGCGCAAGTGAGTACGTTTAACATGGTTGGTGAAAATAGCGGTGATATGTGTTATTCAACCAATCATTTAAACAGAAACATTTACACTCCAGACATTTGACACGTAAACAGTAAAAATAACACATACAAATGCAACATTACAAACTTACACCAGCAGGCCTTATCTGATAGAAGAAAAATAATCACATTATCAGAACAGACAGAACAGACATTGCCACAGGAATACTTAACACAAACGCAATTTTCCCCCATGTAGAATAAGCCGCCATTCTGGAAAAACAGAGTTGCACGGTCTCTAATAAAAATGATTAGCATGGCTTACAGGCTCGTCACGGAACAAAAATAAATAAAACGACACCAACACAACAATCCTGTAATGTAATTACAGTATCACATTTTGCAGTAAATTATTGACTTATCAATGTTCAGTCCAAAAGCTCTTATTAGATGCCACTGTTGACATTTTTAAGTTGGGCCTTACAATCCTTCCAGCTTCTCCCATTGCTATGCCTGGATTTATGACATGGTCAATCACTGTGGCTCTAAATTCATTCGATACAACAATATTTCTTCTACCTGCTTGACCACAACCTCAGCCACAACCACGACCCGTCCATCAGTACCAACTGCATTGGGCCGCTTCATGTTGTCAGACACTGCTGAATGTAGTGCTGTAAAACAGCTTTTTATGTTGGGATTACCAATCGTGCTGCAATGCGACTCACCTGGGCAATGTTGCTGGAAGTGATGAGACAGGAGTGCAAATATGTTGACTTTATTTCACAATCTGCATGTCTAGCAATAATAATTTGGATGTCTTAATATGAGGTGACTGTTTTGTGAAAACTGAGTGTGTGATTTTAGAGTTTTGTACTTTCTGTGTAGGTACAGAAATGTTGTCTTAAGGTAAGAATTTTGCCCATTAGTTTGGCAAATTGAGTTTTGCACATTGAGCCAAAGCAATCATAACATACTGTAATGCATTTGTAATGTGTGACTGCAGATATTAGAAATGCATCTGAGAAAATGAGAAAAACTGCAGGGTCTCAGGAACATCTCAGAGACTGGATGTCATGCAAACCATTCTGCCCTGATTTTGGCTTAGTGGTCTAATCCATTCAACTGATGTGCAGCAGATCCAGATTCAAACCTACAGGAAAACCATTTATTTGAGAGGTAACATAATTACACCAGCTCAATAGACAAGCAGTGGCTTTTCAAAATGTATTGAGTTGTGGTTACACTACAGTAACAGAATCAAGCATTCATCAGACACTACACAACTTTTCTTATAACGGATTTTATTTCCACTACTGTAGATGAATGTCCTTGCTTCAACTGCAGATTTTAGCCCCATGCTGATCCACTCATATTGAACCAAAACATAATCCCATACAAAATATGTAACAAGTACCAGTGTCACAGGAGTTCAATACATCACACAATAATAAATCACAACAGCAAAACATTTGATATTTTTATAATTCAGGTTTAATCATTGCATATTATTGTCTGAAAATACAGAACATTAAAGCAAAAAAAAAAAAAAATCAATCCTAACAGAATAAATAAGGAAACTCAATCCATCATTGTTTACAGTAATGAAATAAAATAAGTACACTGCAGTGATTATTCTGCATTATCCCTATCAGCTGCATTTGCCCACAGAAATTTGCACATTGGAACTCTTGTGAAAATGAATGAAAGCAACTGTAAAAACTAGTAAAATGCACATTTAAGTGGAGGAGTTTGCCACTGGCTTCTTTTTAAAAAGATGCAGATACAGGAGACAGAATTATTACTCCAAAAACATTTTACTCTGCCATCTTTTGCCATTATTACTCTCAATGTTATATTAATGTTTTAATAATCAAAAGTACATAAACACACCTTGAAAATTTGAAATATAAATTTATTAAAATGTAAAAAAATCATATTTAAATAGCGAGTGCTTAACCTGAACCTGCTAAAAGATCATACTCTCATGTACAGGGTTTAAGCTGTACTGAGGTTAATATTGGACACAGCTGAAATTGCAGTGGTAAGGCATTGGTCAAGGAAGGTTGCAAGTGTGTCGACGTGTGTGTGTGTGTGTGTGTGATTGGGTAAGTTTGTGTTTGTGTGGGTGTATTTGGCAATGTGTGTGCATGCATGCGCACGTTTGTGGGAGTGACTGTTGATGTGAACATGTGTGTGAGTACGTGAGTATGCGTGTGTGTGTGTGTGCCCGGGTTGCGTGTGTGAATGGGTAAGAGAATGTGTGTGTGTGTGTGTGTGTGCGTGCATGCATGTATGTGTGTGTGCATGTGTGAGAGTATGATTGAGTGCATGAGTATGTGTGCACACAGGTGCGTGTGTGTATGGGTAAGAGAAAGTTTGTGTGCATGCGTTTGTGTGAATGTGTGTGAGACTGTATTTGAGTGTGTGCGCGTGCAAGAGAATGAGTGTATGCATGTGTGTGTGTGTGCGTGAGAGTGCCTTTGTGAATGTGTGTGTTTATACATGTGTGCGTGTGTGTGTGTGTGTGTGTATGTATGGGTATGAAAATGTTTGTGTATACATGTGTATATGGTGTGTGCACGCATGTAAGTGTATGCATGTGTGTGTGCATGAGTATGTGTGTGTGCGCGTATAGGTAATATAATGTGTGTGTATACATGTGTGTGAGTGCGTATGGGAATGAGAATGTGTGTGTGTGTTGACACATGTTTGTGTTTGTGCGTGAGTGCATGAGTGTGTGTGTGTGTGTGCGCGTGCGTTTGCGAATGTGTGTGTATACTGTATGTGAGTGTGTGAGCGAGAGAAAGAGTGTGTGTGTGTGCATACGGGTATAAGCGTGTGTATGTTTGCATGCGTGTGTGTGTGTGCGTGAGATTGTGTGTGTCTGTGTGGAGGTGTGTGTGAGTGACTGGGTGTGAGAGAGTGTGCATGCGTAGGTGTGTGAGCGTGTGTGCATGACTGAGAGAAAGGGTGTGTGTGAGAGTATGTGTGTGTGTGATGGAGTGTATGTGAGAGAGAGAGGGTGTGTGTGTGTGTGTGTGACTGAGTGTGCGAGAGTGTGCGTAGGTGTGTCAGCGCATGTGTGTGTGGGTCTAGGTGCATATGAGTGTGTGTATATATATATATGTGAGTGTGTGACTGAGTGTGTGTGTATGTGTATATGAGTGTGGGTGTATATAAGTGTGTGTGTGTGTATGAGTGTGTGTGTATACATGTGTGTGTGTGTGTATATATGTGAGTGTGTGATTGAGTGTGTGTGTGTGTATGTGTATATGAGTGTGTGTATATATATGTGTGTGTGTGTGTGCATGCGTTCGAGTGTGAATGCGCACATGTGTGTGTGTGTGTGTGTGTGCATGTGTGTGTGTGCGCGCGTGTGTGTGTGCGCGCATGTGTGTGTCTCTGTACAACAGTTAGCAGAGGGACACTGAGGAGTGTGTGTGTTGACACGTGTTTGTATCTCTGCACGTATGTATGTGTGTGTGCGTGAGTGCATGAGTTTGTGTGTGTGTGCGTGCGTTTGTGTAAGTGTGTGTGTGTGTGTGAGAGAGAGAGGGTGTGTGTGTGTGTGAGTGACTGAGCATGAGAGAGAAAGAGTGTGTGTGTGCATACGGTTATGAGCGTGTGTACGTATGCATGCATGTGCGTGTGCGCGTGAGAGTGCACTGGTGAATGTGTGTGTTTGTGTGTGCGAGAGATTGTGTGTGTTCATGTGTGTAGGTGCGTGTGTGCATGTGTGTGATTGGGTGTGTGAGTGGGTGTGAGAGAGTGTGTATGTGTGTGTAAGAGTGTGAGTGTGTGCGTAGGTGTGTGAGTGCATGTGCATGAGTGTGAGCATGAGAGAGAAAGGGTGTGTGTGAGAGTATGTGTGTGTGTGTATCTGACTGTGTATGTGTGAGTGTGTGTGTATGTGTATATGAGTCTGTGTGTTGTGTGTGTGTGAGTGGGTATATGAATGTGGTGTGTGTGTGTGTACGTGAGTGTGTGTGTGTGTGTTTGTGGGTGCATGCATGCATACGAGTGTGTATGCGCACGTGTTTGTGTACGCTTGTGTGTGCATGTGCATGTTTGTGTGTGCGCGCATGTGTGTGCATGTTTGTGTGTGCGCATGTGTGTGTGTGTGTGTGAATGTGTCTCTACTCCAGTTAGCAGAGGGACACTGAGGAGTCAAACACATTAAATCCAGCACAGAGGGGTGTGTGTTGAGTGAAGTGTGTGTGGAATCTGTGCAGGAGGGTCAGTGTGTCAGAGTCAGAGAC
>NW_026986443.1:0-26916 GCF_018555375.3 Anguilla rostrata
CTGGTAAGTCTACATAATGCTATTTCATCATCGCACTTTCCCCATTTTTGCTTTTTAAAAATCCAGCAATAATACCAAATACAGTGGCCAGCATTTCACTTATCTTCACAGGCACTGTAACTGAATTATCACAAAGTACAGGGATTGAGAGGGACTGTATCTTATACTGGCAGTGATGAAAGTGGCTGATAACAGTGAATAGGAATTCTAGTAAGATGACAGCCGTGTTCTTTTTATATCTTTGACAATACCCCTCAGCCCTCTTCATCAGTTTATGAAGTTTCTGACAAAATGCCTTTGTTCCAACTCAAATTAATTCCTAGTAATTTCACAATAACACGATCATATTTTATTTCATAATACATTTTCGAATGGCTTTGTCATTTCACAATGACACTTTTCTGAATGGCTTACTTCTGAATGTTTTTTTTTTTTCCTCTTCCAAACTCCTTTTTTTTCATTTCATAATGAGACTTTTTGAAATGGTAAAACCTCCAATCAATCAACATGATTGGGGCAGGGTCAGTCACAGTCATTGGTTGCCCACAAATTCAGGCAAAAGCAGCGGCACCAGTGATGCCAACTTAGCAATTTTCTTGCTAGATTTAGCAACTTTTCAGACTACCCTGGCAACTTTTTTTTCAAAAAGCACCTAACAACAAATTTAGCTACTATTAAAATTTATTTTGGAATTTTTAGCAACTTTTGAAAAGTGACTCAAACGATAAAATACATGCATTTTCCCTCTAAATGACACAAAAAATGATTTTCTCAGTCACAACACATGGTCTGTTTGCCTGGCTGCAAAAGTGCATTGTGAGTGATGTCAGCAGTAGTGACGACTCAGCTCAATAGCCAGGCACAGGCAGCAGCAGCAGCAATCATTGTTGACTGACAGCAGCAGTTGCATGCGTTCGACGATACAAACAAAATTTTTTTGGTCAAATCATTTAAAAACAGTCATTTCAGAGTACAATTGCTTGGTTATGAAGTCAATTTAAAAAAAGAAAAAGAATTTCCTCCACAAAGTAGCATTAACTATCTGAAAAGGGCTAAGCCTTTAGTAAAGTTTTTGTTCAATTATGTTGTGTTTAAAAATAAAATATCTGATCATAAAAAATATGTTGTGTTTATATTACTTTTACAAATAAAAATATGTGATAATAAACAAACAAATCTAACATAACAAATTTTAAATCATTTTTTTGTGGTGATGGCCAGTCAATTTGAGTAACGTCGTTGTGTATTCCTGGTTATGGTTATACACTTTGTTGTACGTCGCTCTGGATAAGAGCATCTGCCAAATGCCTGTAATGTAATGCGTATTCTACGTAATAACGCAGTTTCACGTCGTTATGTAATGACGTCATCACGCAATGACATCACAACACAGACTTAAATTTAACTGCGGAATGCGACAATAGCCACTTAAGCCTGGTGCAGACTAGAGGATTTTCAAATCTTAACCGATTTTTAAAACGTGGGAGACCTCAGACAGATTTAACCGATTTTTAATATTTTAATCATAAGAACGCGCACACCAGACTATTCAGTCAAGACGCAGGACCACACACTTGGCGTTTATACTAAACGATTTCAGAGTGGCGATTCCAGGGACTTTTTTTTTTTCCCGCAAGCTGATTCCCTGTCTCCATGGAGACCACAGTGCCGGCAACATTACAATAATTACATATATACACAATACAATAATATTGATACTTTTGTTGTTACGTGCAGTTGCCTAACCGCATCGAGTATTTTTAAGATGGCTCGTGTTACCCCACTACTCAAAAAACCCACCTTAGACCCCTCCGATGTAACAAATTATCGACCCGTATCCCTTCTACCCTTTCTGTCCAAAACCCTTGAACGAGCAGTTCTTAAACAATTAACCTCTTTTCTCCATCAGAACAACCTGCTAGACCCTCATCAGTCTGGCTTCCGATCCGGGCACTCAACAGAGACTGCACTCCTAGCTGTGACGGAGGCACTGGCCACTGCAAGAGCCTCACGCCTTTCCTCTGTCCTGATCCTTCTTGACCTGTCTGCAGCTTTTGACACGGTCAACCATAAAATACTCCTCTCCACCTTGGCTGGGATGGGAATTGTGGGGACTGCCCTGTCTTGGTTCGCTTCCTATCTTGCAGATAGGACCTACGAGGTCACCTGGAAGGGGTCTGCCTCTGCTTCTCATCCACTTGTTACGGGAGTGCCGCAGGGATCTGTACTGGGTCCTCTGCTGTTCTCCTTATACACCAGATCTCTTGGTTCAGTCATTAATTCACATGGCTTTTCCTATCATTGTTATGCAGATGACACACAGCTCTTCTTTTCTTTCTCCCCCTCGGCCACACAGTTCAATGATAAGATCTCTTCCTGCCTGGCTGACATCTCCACCTGGATGGCCAGCCACCATCTGAAGCTCAACCTCAACAAAACTGAGCTGCTCTTCTTCCCGTACAAGACCTCCTTGCTTCGTGAACTCTCAATCACGGTTGATGGCACCACAGTGACTGCCTCTCACTCTGCCAAGAGCTTGGGGGTGGTCCTGGATGACCAACTGGACCTCAAGGAGCACATCAAGGCAACATCACGGTCCTGCAGATTCCTCCTGTACAACATCATCTACTTGCAGGACATGACTCAATTCTATGTGCCTGCTCGACCACTCCGCTCTGCGGCAGCAGGGCGTCTTGTAACCCCTCCCACCCGCCCAAAGGGTTCACAGAGCTTCTCCACCCTAGCTCCCCAGTGGTGGAACGAACTCCCCGTCCCTCTCCGAACCTGCCCCTCACTATCCATCTTCCGCCGTGGCCTGAAGACTCATCTCTTCAGACTATACCTAGACTAACCACCACCACGCTGTATAAATATTAAAAAAAAAAAAAAAAAAAAAAAACCTTTTTCCTGTCACTTGTTACATGTTGCCCCATCCCTGCACTTCTTGGTAAATTGTATTTGTCCTAATACTGTAGCTTATTCTTCTGCCTAGTTGGCTTTGCAGATGTTAGACCAGGATAGTGTTCATTGTTCTCTGCTAGAAATAGCTGTACAAAATAAGTAATTGTACCTTACTGAACCCGTGTTCAGCAGTTGTCTACGATCATGAAAATGCACTTTTGTACGTCGCTTTGGATAAAAGCGTCTGCCAAATGAATGTAATGTAATGTAATGAGTATAAAAATATTTCGTCCACAGAGAACTTCTTCGGTTTCGTCAAGCCAAATAAATTTGGTTGGTGACGCTTCCCGGTCAGCTCGCTCTCATTGGCTGTTGCGGGTTTCTGCTCAATATTCCATCGCTGTTCCTTTCACACTACAGGATTTCAAGATTCGAGATCAGGGAGACTCCGATCCAGTCGGTAACATTAAGATTATGTCTGTAAACCCCTCACACTACAGGATCATTTGGATCATTTGATAATCGGTTAAGAGCAGCCTCGAATCGGGAACGCCACCCCCGATTGTCGGGAAGGGTGAATCGGACCCAAATTGGCGCAGTTATCCTCTAGTGTGGGGCCAGCATTAGCATGCTGATGTTAAAAGCACTTAAGGGTAATGATCAAGAACATTGCTTGCTGGGCTAATTCGGCTAGCCATCCCACTTGCAGTTCTTAGCTAGCAGGGTTGTCTTCAAGGTTGTCTCCCAGAACACCAGAAGCTAGTTTTAACTAGCAACTAGCAAATGAAAGTGCCATTTAAGCCGCGTTTCCACCAAAATTACCCGGAACTTTCAGTCCCAGGAACTACTTTACCAGGAACTAAAAGGTTCCTTCTGCCAATGGTTGTCTGCGTTTCCACCGGGGTCTAAAGTACCGCGAAGATTAGGCAAATTAGCCCACTGACGTTGTCGTCGGTCCATCTGTCATATGATTTCTTCTGTAACCCCATACTACCACCGAAGTAGCCTACATTATTTTCTAATAACCGGGACAGCCCGGAGGGGTTTATTCCACATTCCGGGTTACCAACAATTACTATATATGGTTACTTTTGTATTTATTGATTTTCATATATCCTCTCAAACACATTCATTAACAGCAGAAAACATGCACACGTTGTAAACAATTTGCTGTTTTATTACTTTCTCGTCGCCAATTCCATATAGGCTAATCGCAAAATGACAAGAATAGAACGAAAACTTGGACTTGCGTGAAAATGTAAATTAGTACGTTTGCTTTCCTTCGAAGTTACTGCTAGCCGAGCAGCGATGTGTGCCCTCCAGATGCGAACCATGCACCATAAATGAGTCCATAGTCTTCCTGGTCTTTTCGTGGAATTGAAAAATGGCAGTAAAATTGAGTAAAATTACGGCAGTCTGAAAAAGCTAAAGGGAAGATTACTAGAATTAACCTGTTATTTTACCCGGATAAAAAGTGCGGAAGGTGATTTCCAGTTTGCTTGTACTGTATCACCAATGTTAATTATGCAGAACTACCGCACACCTCACATAACTGTATCAAACGTTTTGAGTCAATTACAACGGGCTAACAAAGAAAATCCGGAAGAAAATATTCAGCAACCGAATTAATCCGTTTGAATGTTTTGGTAGCCTACGTAATATGCTGTCCCAGCACGAATGCTTAGCATTTTATAAAACGAATACTAAAGCAAGAAAAGAACAGAAGAGCACACGTTATAATTCCAAGACATTGACAGGCTATAACCAAAAGTAGGCTACTGCGCCGCATAACATACAAGTTTGATTTGAAGTTATTATGAAAATAAATTGGTTTGCCGCTGAATATTTTCAAACATGGCGGGTAATGGCGGAAAATAAATACAACACAAATGCTACGAGTACTCGACCAATCAGAAATGTTCAGCGCTGCAAGCTCCACCCAAAAGGTTCCTGTACTTTCGGAAAGTACTACCCCCCGAGCAGGAACGTTTTTGGGGGTAAAACAAAGCCCCCAGAACTAAATTTAGACCCTAGTTCCTGCGGTGGAAACGCACTGAGTTCCTCAAAAGGTTCCTAGTTCCGGGGTATAGTTCCTGCGGTGGAAACGCGGCTTTAGATCCAGGAATTTGTTCAATTGTTTATTCCTTATTCAGCGAACTAGACAACATTGACTAGGAGCATCTCTGATTAAGAACCTATTGCTTGATAGCTAGCCAGCTAGTGGGGCTAATGCTGCCATACAACCCACTCGCAGTTCCTGGCCTGTAGGGTTGATGAGCCGTGTCCTTGGCTGTCTCCTTGAACACTGACAGAAGCTAGAACTAGTTAAGAATACTAGGTAAGAACACCTCCTATGAACAATCTATTGCTTGCTACCTAATTCTGTTAGCCACCCAATTCGCAGTTCCTGGATAGGGCTTAGTCTTCTTGACTGTCTCTTGGAACACTGAGAAAGTTAGAAAGCTAGTTTTATCTAGCAACTGGCAGTGGAAAATGTGCTTATTTTGGTCCAGGAGGCAAGCTTTTGCTTAACTTTTTTATTGCTCTTTTTGTTTTCAACCACATAGTTCAAAACGGATCTTCCCACTGGCTAAAAACATCTGCATCATACAATCAGGAGATGCATTGCTTTGCCCCTTCTAATCTGAATGTTATAACATTGCAGCACTGACAGGAGCATAGGTAGCAAACCAGAGTTGATTGATCTGCTCACAGATTCTAAGACCAAGTAATCCATCGCAAAAGATTACTGCTGTTGATTGACAGGATGTCTTACCTTTTTGAAAATTCTCACTATGACATGAAAAATGGAGTTCGTAAATAAAAACACCATTCGGATGAGAAGCCATTCGGAAAAGTTCCATTAAAAAATGAAAAAACCATTCAGAAATACAACATGTTATTATGAAATAAAATATGATGACGTTATTGTTAAAAGGACAGTCATAAGGTGAAAATTATTTATTTATTTAATTATTTGCATATTTATGTATTTATATATATATATATATATATATATGTGTTTATATTTACCCATTAATTTTGGCACATTTAGTCCTCCATGCTTTTTTGACTATACCACTTGTAAGATTAAATTCTAATTGGTGAAAAGTGGCTAACATTGTTATAGTGGTATTTGTAGTCCATGTTGACATATGACTACTAACTCTTGGTTGTACCAGTTTCTTGGAAATAATTTACAAAGCATCCATTTTTGTACACATTCAATTTGCCGGACAACCAAATCACTTTAGCCCTCCTTCACTAAATCATATGAATCTTATCTGTTTTACTTACCACATTTATATGGCAACAGATTTAGTCCATGAGTTATTGTATCAAGCTCTCTGATCCAGTAGAGTTCCCTCTCATTTAGTGCTTTGGAACCATCAACCTGCTCAATTGGATATATAATCAGATGATCAAGACAATGGTCTTTGCTGTTGAAATGATCAGGGATTGGTCGATATTGGCGATTTCTGATGGAACTTCTGTGATCTTTGAATCTTCTTTGGAGTGTGGTTGAAGTCTTCCCAACATACTGCACCAGGCATTTATCACACTGGATGATGTAGATGACACTCGGTGTCTTGCATGTCAGATACTGTGTGATGTCGTATTGTTTTCCTGTAGCTGTGTTCTGAAATTTATCAGCACCCTTCCATATGTGCTCGCAGCAGATGCATCCCTGGGAATTACACGTGTCAATGCCCATACGAGTGCCTGCAGTCCTGGAAGAAGGACCTGCTTGAGCCATGGGAGCAGTCTCTGGAACAGTCTCCTCTGTTCTGTGTTTCTCTGAGGGGAAAATGGGGTGAAAGAAAATTATGTATGTGCGTACTTCCACATGGTGTTAGTTATGTGACTCTCCTTTATTTGTCTATTAAGTCTAAACTGTGAGGCTAATGACATTTTGTAAACATTATTTACGTTTGGAATATGAACATTTTTAATGTTGCAGGAGCTTATAGTGACAGTGTCGTTAAGCAATGTAGTTAAGCATTATTTCACAACATATTTCACAGTAATTGTTACCAAATTATTAACTGTTATCGAAGTTCATGCATAATTTAATGCATAGTTCTAAACTGTGAGGCTAGTGACATTTTTTTAACGTAATTGACATTTGGAATATTTACATTTACTACGTTCCTGGAGTTTATAGTGTCAGCCTCTTTTGATTCAATCAGAGAGATTCAGACAAACCAAATTTAATTTAATTAGATTCTGCCAAATGCTCAAATTAGTGTAGGGAAATGGGGCCTTTGTTTAAGAATAAAATATCTTCAATCGAGAGAGTCTGTCTTCTTGTCCCCAACCTTAAAATCCTGACCATTTTAAACTTCATTTATGCATTTTTTAAGGATTAAGCAATTAAGTCATTAAATTATATTTTGTACTGTTGATGGTTTATATAGAAAATAATTTTTAGATAATAATGCATAGCAGACTTACAAGTATTCCTAATCCAGCATGGTTTATTTAAATGTTCTTGAGTTAGGATAATATAGTCACTGGTCTTCAGTCATGATCTGGGTAAGTTGAATCAGGTCAGAATAGTGCAGGGCTAGAATAAAATCATGTTGTACCCTGACCCTATCACACTGTGGACCACTGCAAACAATGCACAGTGTTACTTGCTAAACCAAAATATTGATTCTGTGATGAGTTTATTTGCCAAATAGCAATAATGAGGCTTTGGTGTCTATCTTTGTAGGTTGCAACATTAATGTAGCTGATAATGGATTGCACTGGTTGATTGCCGTACTGTTACAGTTGTTGGATTACAACCTTTTTGAGAATGAACATGGAAGTTTTAAATCTTTGGAGCTCTATTTGGATATCATGAATATTATATCACCACAGTAAAAACCAATTAAAGAGGCTCAACGTGTGAAATTCCTATATGTAATAACAATGTGTATCTTGTTTGTGTTCAAGACCGTGACCCAAGGTCAGTATTGTACTAAATAGTGTTTATTGCAGTGCCACCTGAATAATTATTTTGCATGACTTAAAAAACTTATGTTAAGTGGGAGTCGCTCCAATTTGTGACCTAATACATACTTTGAATACATGTATCAAAATGTGATTTTTTCCCCAGTTTTTTATTTTTCTGCTTCATACGAAATCAGTTACAAAATGAGGTATCGCTTGATGAGATTGAGTAAATATTTCTGCAGATAAAACTGTTTGAATATTGTCTTTTTGCAAAGCACAAATTTTGTTGTGGATTTCATTCTTTCTTATAAAATATACCCTCAAACGACGAACAATTTTAAGCAATTTTCTTATTTTTGTATGCCCTTACCCAGTGCTTGCTATGAATTGAATATTTTTGATTAGGATAGTGTTTAAACCATAATTTCATGAAAATATAAAAAAATACATATTTCAGGTTTAACCATTTATTTAGCTTTAATCCCTGAACTTTTTTCTATTTTTTTGGCCTGACTCCCCATTATCATGTAACTTCACAACACTGATAACTGCTCTCCCTATTGAAATATAACAACAATACTTCGAAGAGTGCCCATAAGTTTTGATAGCCCAGGGTTCCCACTCGTTCTGGAAAACCTGGAAATTTATGGACTAGTTTTCGGGTCATGGAAAATGCCTGGGAAATTAGAAAATTTACAAAATGTCCTGGAAATATTTGTGAGGTCCTGAAAAATTGTAGGCTAGACTACAAGCTACTAAACAGTATATTTAGTATTTTTCTCCGCTTTTCTCATTTTTATTAGCTGCTGAGAGTACATGGCAGCACAAAGTTCTGAAAGGTTATGGTACTTGCACATTGCACCCCCCTCCCCCCCCAACCCAAGTCCACCACCCATGTTTCATATCTGTAAGTCTAAGTCATGGAAATTGTCCTTGAAAAGTCTTGGGAAATGATTTCCTAAAATGAGTGGGAACTCTGTAGCCCTCAACAAAAGGTATTTACTTTCTACCGGGTAGCATCCCCCAATACCTTGAATATGAATGCTTTGAGAAAAATGGCTGTCCCCTGTCTATCATCCATCCATCCATCCATTATCTATACCTGCTTATTCCTGGTTAGGGACGCGGGGGGTTCTGGATCTCATTGTGCCTTGGGCGAAAAGCAGGAATACACCTTGCACAGTTTGTCAGTCCATCGCAGGGCACACACACTCATACCTATGGGCAATTTAGAATCTCCAAGTAGCCTAAACTGCATGTCTTTGGACTGTGGGAGGAAACCAGCATACATGGAGGAAACCCACCCTATCTGTAACGTGACTGTTAAATAGCAGTGAAATGACCTAAGTTGGTCAGCGAGATGGGGGAAATCTCTGGATTACTGAGTCTGAGTGACTCAGAATGGATGGATATAAAATAGAAACTTGTTCAAGCAAGAGGTTGATTAGGTAACTATACTGTGCAGCCATCTGTCATAAAAATCAATCAATGAATAAAAAAAAATCTTGTCCGGCCAGTCTTGTCCCCCCTGGCCCGGAGCTCCAGCCCTAGACCAGCTAGACCAGCTGGGCACCCCCGCCTCCTGCCACTATTGACTTTCCATAACAAACCGGTGCCTGCCCGCGGCACAAGGGTTCCCCCTCTGAGTCCGGTTCTGCTCAAGGCTTCTTCCTGCTATCAGTCAGGGAGATTTTCCTTGCCACTGTTGCCCTAAGCTTACTCTTTGGGGGGCCGGTTCTCTGTAAAGTTGCTTTGTGACAAAGCTCCTTTGTTTAAAATCGCTATACAAATAAAATTGATTGATTGATTGATTGATTGATTGATTGATTGATTGATTGATTGGAAATCATACTTTATCAGTCACAATAAAATACAGTAAGATACTACATATTTGACTTTGTTGAGACAGGAAGTATGTTGATTATGTGATTTTAAACCTGTTAGCCAGATAGGTTTGATTAACACTTTAAAATAATGTGTGTTAATAGATCATTAGTAAGGCATTTGCTCAGTATCTACTCACAACTAATAAATAATTATTCCTAAATTTACAAACATCTGTAAATGTATCAATTAACATTGTTATTTAATTAATGTAGTTATGCATTATTTCCCAACATATTTCACAGTAATTGTTACCGAATTATTAACTGTTATTGAAGCTCATGCATAGTTCATGCATAACTGTTATCGATATTAATGCATAATTTTCTAAACACTATAAAATAAATTTAAAAATTGCTTATCAAACAAACAATAAAAATGCTATTTCAGAGCACAGCGTTCACAACACATAATATAATGAGCAAATGCCTTTCCAATGATCTCTTAACCCTCCTATTATGTTTGGGGTCAATTTGACCCTGTTCAATGTCTACTAATGCTAAAAACATGGTTAACATAATTTTTTCTGATAGATTTTTTGTGACTATTCCTAATTTTATGGGGAGAACATGGTAAGGATAAAATTGAGCTACCACATTTTGACCCTCCTGTCATCTCTCAAACTACAAGAATTTACACATTCACTTCCAAAAATGGAAAACTGTTATGGTCCCACTCCCCAGTTGAAAGACAAGGTAGGCTTAGTGCTGCTAATGTTATCAAAATGGTTCCAGGCCCCATCAAATTTGTTAATAGTCATGTACAAGACATAAAATCTGTATTTGGACTGCATTTGGACCATAGCGTTATGGACTTTTGACACATCTGAATGACTTCACCTGCCTTGGAGTGAAGCGTTATGGACATTTGACTCATCTGAATGAAGAATTGATGCCCACGGGCACCTAGTTGAACTTTTATGTTCATTTTCTCTCAAAACTAAATTCTGGTGATTTATTTATTTTTTGTTGGTCTTTCTTCATTATTGAATAACTGTTGTGTGTTACTTAGTGATGTTCTGAAGTGTTTTCTGAACCTAAACATTAGACATTTCCTGGGGTCAGACTGACCGGCAAGTTTTTAGTGTGCATTAAAATTCGATGCTGGATTTATTCTGAAATCCAAGCATGAAACATAATTCCAATTGATCACAGGCAGAATGCGCCATTTAGCGGCCCGGGTGTATAAGGTTATTATCCTACCGTGAAATGAAATGAGCTGACGTTACGTATTCAAATTGAAATATTTGCAATGCAAATAAAAATATATATAGGAGTAGCCACCTCTTTATACCACGAATTCCAACCTTTAACACAAACACTGCATTTAAAGAATAGAATTTCGTTGAAGGTTTATCAGTCTACCATTGGATGGATGGAATTAACTTAATTCGCTCAAATGAAACTAGCCGGCATCATGATGGATGGCCACTGTTTAACGTAGCGCGACCGCACAGGAGCTATTCGTCTAGATGATGATGTCTAGACGAATGACACTGAACTACAAGCAGTCCAATGCAATCTGACGCTCTATTAAAACAATGAGAGGGCTGTTTTCCAAGAAATAGAGCGTTCTATTCCTATACGAATTTACGAACGGGAAAACTGTCAGTTGACCTAAACTGCCTGATAAAAATGGACGAAATAAAAAGATTATCAATATTTATGATTGAAAACAATGTAGCGCCTCTTGTGCAAGAAATTGTGGACAGTGAGGATGGCGATGCTGATACAGCTAGAGTAATGTAAGTTGGAAATATCCTATTTGTGACACTCGCAGCTAGTTAGCTAAACAATTTAATATTGTATTAAATTTCGAGAGCTAGCCTATCAAAGGTCTAACTTTGGGGTTAGAGACTATAGATTTGCGCTCTGCTGCTCCGTCTCCTCATACAGGGTGCCCACTGTAAAATATATTGAAAAATTGCTTATCAAACAAACAATAAAAATGTAATTTCAGAGCACAGCTTTCACAACACATCTCAGTCTGGCTAAAAACGAGAATATTTCGTGTGTATTTTAGCATACTCTACGTTCAGCACTGCAGGCAAAGTTACTTATGTCTGCCAATTCATTTTACAAAAATGTTCGTATTCTGCCACGAGCCGACAGACGTGTAAATAAAGAGCCTAGCACTGTATGAATTGAAGACACTTAACCAGTTGTGATGATATACAGTGTGCTAATTAAATATACAGTAAATATTTGACCGTTGACAGACTCACCAGTGTTGCAATGAAGGGACAAAATCATGTAATCTTCCCGTGTTGTTTTTCAAGCCTTCTAATAATTTTGAAAGGAAGTTGCTCTCTTTTATCATCTACTTTCTGTTCAGCAGGTGCTGTTTTCTACAGTACACCCCGCCCAGCTGTATCATTTTACTGTGACATCACAGTAAAATATATTTGTTGCCAGTGTTTGTTTAAACAAATCATGTTCTGATATGCCCTTAAGTAAGGGACTGATCTGCTGTCGGGCTGACAGATGGCTTGATAATGTTTTATAGAATTACATTTTTCCTCGGCCAGAATTGTTTTGATTGGTTTGAGTGAAGGTCTTAAGGGGCATGAAGGAAATATTGTTACACACTTGAGGGCTACAGGGGATTAGCTGCAAACTAATGACCACACTTTTAAAATGTGTGTCTGGGAACTGAAGGAAATTGCAACAAGTGTGTTATGTATATGGGTTGTGTTTTATCACTTGTGAGTAAATAATGAGCAAATGCCTTTCCAATGATCTCTTAACCCTCCTATTATGCTTGGGGTCAATTTGACCCTGTTCAATGTCTACTAATGCTAAAAACATGGTTAACATAATTTTTTCAGATAGATTTTTTGTGACTATTCCTAATTTTATGGGGAGAACATGGTAAGGATAAAATTGAGCTACCACATTTTGACCCTCCTGTCATCTCTCAAACTACAAGAATTTACACATTCACTTCCAAAAATGGAAAACTGTTATGGTCCCACTCCCCAGTTGAAAGACAAGGTAGGCTTAGTGCTGCTAATGTTATCAAAATGGTTCCAGGCCCCATCAAATTTGTTAATAGTCATGTACAAGACATAAAATCTGTATTTGGACTGCATTTGGACCATAGCGTTATGGACTTTTGACACATCTGAATGACTTCACCTGCCTTGGAGTGAAGCGTTATGGACATTTGACTCATCTGAATGAAGAATTGATGCCCACGGGCACCTAGTTGAACTTTTATGTTCATTTTCTCTCAAAACTAAATTCTGGTGATTTATTTATTTTTTGTTGGTCTTTCTTCATTATTGAATAACTGTTGTGTGTTACTTAGTGATGTTCTGAAGTGTTTTCTGAACCTAAACATTAGACATTTCCTGGGGTCAGACTGACCGGCAAGTTTTTAGTGTGCATTAAAATTCGATGCTGGATTTATTCTGAAATCCAAGCATGAAACATAATTCCAATTGATCACAGGCAGAATGCGCCATTTAGCGAACCGGATGTATAAAGTTATTATCCTACCGTGAAATGAAATGAGCTGACGTTACGTATTCAAAATGAAATATTTGCAATGCAAATAAAAAAATATATAGGGGTAGCCACCTCTTTATAACACGAATTCCAACCTTTAACACAAACACTGAATTTAAAGAAAAAAATTTCGTTGAAAGTTTATCAGTCTACCATTGGATGGATGGAATTAACTTAATTCGCTCAAATGAAACTAGCCGCCATCATGATGGATGGCCACTGTTTAACGTAGCGCGACCGCACAGGAGCTATTCGTCTAGATGATGTCTAGATGAATGACACTGAACTACAAGCAGTCCAATGCAATCTGATGCTCTATTCAAAAATGAGAGGGCTATTTTCCAAGAAATAAGAGCGTTCTATTCCTATACGAATTTACGAACGGGAAAACTGTCAGTTGACCTAAACTGGCTGATAAAAATGGACGAAATAAAACGATTATCAATATTTATGATTGAAAACAATGTAGCGCCTCTTGTGCAAGAAATTGTGGACAGTGAGGATGGTGATGCTGATACAGCTAGAGTAATGTAAGTTGGAAATATCCTATTTGTGACAATTGCAGCTAGTTAGCTAAACAATTTAACATTATATTAAATTTCGTGAGCTAGCCTATCAAACGTCTAACTTTAGGTTTAGAGACTATAGATCTGCGCTCTGCTGCTCCGTCTCCTGATACAAGGTGCCCAGAGTACGCTCTGGATACTCCGAGAGGGCGGTGCTCTGAATAACATTCCAACAGCGCTCAGAATTTACGAACAGCCCAGTAATGTTATGGAGTGCGCTCTGCCGCGAGCTTATTTGTGTTGAGTAAAGATTCTGTAGTAACGACAAGATCATCCACTTCACCACCCACCCACGCGCACACACAAGCAATGATGTGATCAGATGAGCAAGTCGGCTATCTGGGCGTTGTACAATATCTTTGCCGCGCCAAGTTATTTTTAGACAATTTCACGACTTTTATTATATACACCTCGATAAAAATACCGAGGTCCTGGTGGGTACGGCCATGTGCACAATGGGCGAAATGGACGTTTTGAGGGGCGGAGGCACGGCCATTGCTCCTGATATTTTGCGAGGAACTTCTGAGGGGTATGGACTCGATTCTATTCTAGGTCTGCTGCTCTCTCTCTCTCTCTCCTTGTTAGTATCCTCGTCGTCTGGCGTCATGATTATTTTCTAACTGCAAGGCTGGTCGGGTGACTGGCTGCAATAATAGGAATTATTTGCTACGTTAGCAGTCTATAGTCAAACACCTTTGCAATGGTCACTTTGCTCCAACAGAGCGTGTGCGATTCAGTTTGAACAGGGAGTCTCCGTAGCATTTGAGTTACTGCAGCTAAATTACTCCATCAGTTATTCGCACGTCTCCTAACGAGGCTAAATATACACACTATATACACTAATTTATCTCATTAGGATATACCCCTTAAAATGCATCATCTCGTAAAGTTACCGAACATGTTTTAACGTTTTCACATGTTAACATTACAGTCACATTTTTGTGCTTGATTATTACTCCCCACTTCCCATTTTACCTTAGCAATGCAGCGTTACGCCTCGGTGGATAATAAAGTACCGCTGCGTATCAGTGGATGTTGAGTGAGTAAGCCAGCGGCGCAAACTATGGGTCTTGAGTTATCCATGGGTTTACGGAGCGTGGAAAGGGGAGTGGTTACTGTGTTCGTGACGCACGAAGTTGACAAATTTCTCAACAGGTTGAAAATAGGACGACAAATTTAAAACGCATATTTCTCCAAAAATACAGAACGGACATATTTAATACTTTACTCATTGTGTTTCTTCAATGCCTCTTGTGCAAATAGCACATAAAACCGAGAAAGTGTGAAAATCACCATGGTAAGCTACTCCTTTAAATTATTTCTTAATTTTCGCCATGGCTATTCTTATTTATTTTATGTCAGCAAAAAGGTTGACAAAATAATAACAATGACGATATTATCAGTCGCTGCGCTGACCGTTGTCGTCCGGTCTAGCCACCGCTTTTTCTTAAAAATAAATAAATAAATAAATAAATAAATAAAATTTTAAAAGCGCACAGTGTGTACACACCATTAGCCTGCATGAATATTTGCGTTTGGGTCTATTTACCTTTCAAATAGCCTACGTTCTACATCTCACGGTTTCATACAGCCGCCGGGCTCACGCTGTCCCGGACACAAATAGCCTATTTAACAATAGAACCGCGGCGAAGTTAATCGGCGGATTGAGTGCGTCAAACTGACGCTTTCATTTTTAAATGAAAAAAAAGTGTCATGTAGCTTAATTTTGAAAATCCGTGCGGGGTTAATTTAAGGCAGGTCTTCAGAATCATAGGAATACTTGAACTTTGTGTTTTCGTTAGTATAATAATGTGTTTTCAGCTTATTTTGCATGGCAGTGCCACGAATAGAGCCTTGCTTCAGAAAAGATTCATCACTGTCAGTAAATCCAAGGTGTAACTTCATCGAAAAGACACGATACTAAACTTTATCTACATACACAAATCTTTGCTGACCTGACAGTGAAGAATCTTTTCTGAAGCATTAAAATATTGTTGTCCGGGACACCGTGAGCCCGGCGGCTGTATAGCCTACGGGACACAGTGAGTTTGCGCTACTGTCATACGCTCACCCATTCTCTCTCGCTCACACGCACACACAAAGCAGTAGCATAACATAAACACAACACAAAATGTAGCCTACATACAACGACGTGACAAAACCCTTCAAACCCACATGTCCCACTACAATGGCCACCCATTAACAGTCTATCTGCTTGTTATTTTCTTTTAATAATAACGTGGTATTCTCTTTCCATTACGCAAGCACCTCTGTCTCTTCTGCTCTGCTTGCTAATATACCTTTTGAACCCCCTAACAATGTTTTTTTTTTTTTTCTCGTTTTCCTCGGCTCTGGGCACCTGGAGCTCTAGCCCAAGCTTGTTGAGCACCCCCCGGCCCGGAGCTCCAGCCCTAGACCAGCTAGACCAGCTAGACCAGCTGGGCATCCACGCCTCCTGCCAGTATTGACTTTCCATAACAAACCAGTGCCTGCCCACGGCAGATGGGTTCCCCCTCTGAGTCCGGTTCTGCTCAAGGTTTCTTTCTGTTATCAGTCAGGGAGTTTTTCCTTGCCACTGTTGCCCTAGGCTTACTCTCTGGGGGCTGGTTCTCTATAAAGCTGTTTGTGACAAAGCTCCTTTGTTAAAAGCGCTATACAAATAAAAACTTCCTGTTATCAGTCAGGGAGTTTTTCCTTGCCACTGTTGCCCTAGGCTTACTCTCTGGGGGCTGGTTCTCTGTAAAGCTACTTTGTGACAAAGCTCCTTTGTTAAAAGCGCTATACAAATAAAATTGAATTGAATTGAACAGCTAGATGAAGGCTACAGGATTGGCATTAGAAGGCACAACGAAGAGATGACAAAATCGACACATCCTGTCCAGAATAATAGACTGTGTGCAATTTTGTGGAGCATTTGAGTTGGCTTTGCGTGGCCACGATGAGAGTGAGAGCTCCGATAATCCCCGGATATTCCATGGGTTGGTGTATTTTGTTGCCTCCTTTAAACTTCAGCGTTCACATATTAACATTTTGTCCAGCAGATGGCAGCAGAAGGCTCTATAAATGACCTTTGAGTTAGCTAATATTTTCCTACTCTTTATGACTTCATAGAATGTAACAGTGGCAGTAAAAATTACTCTAGTAGTTCCATATTTAGAAATTGAGCTGTTGCCTGTTGGTAACTTTAAGTGATGTAGGTGAAATGGGCATTTTGTCATCTCTACGTATTATTTTATATTATTAAGGAGGGCAAAATATGTTCAAGTAGTGCTACTGGCCAGTGTTTAGGCAACATTACAGTATGTTGTGTTGTTTTTAGATTTATTTATTTATTTTATTTTATTTTCTGAGCTATGAAGTGCTGCTTGGTGCTGTTTGTTTGGTCTCCCCCAAAACTGCACCCCCCAAAAAACTTTTATCACCAGCCGCCACTGTTACCATAAGAAAAGGCCCAGTCTTCCAGCAGCGTCAATAGGCTAGCCTATAGGGCTCCATTACCCGATCCGTCTCCATTACAACATAAGGAACTGATAGTAGACAATCGTATGGCAAAATTCATAAGTAGGCTAATGTAAATAAAATAACATAATTAAAAGAACATTATATAATTACTGACATCCAAGTAGATTGTATGCCTATACAGATCATTTACCTATCACCTGGTAGCGCTATTCCTAAGTCCCGTAACACCCCTCTCCCCTCACTTTCCCCCCCCCCCTTCGGATCTACACTGATTTCATACATGGCTTCTCTGGAATCCAATTGTCGTAGCGACGGAGAACTTTAATCCCCGAGTGTCTTGGGATCTTTAATGACCACAGTGAGTCAGGACCTCAGTTTAACATCTCATCTGAAAGACGGCATCTCCTACAGTACAGTGTCCCCGTCACTGCACTGGGGCATTTATTTTTAATTTTATTTTTAAGTTTATTTGACCAGAGGGAAGACTGCCCCCTGCTGGCCCACCAACACCACTTCCAGCAGCAACTCAGTATTTCCTGGTGGTCTCCCATCCAAGTACTAACCAAGCCCACACCTGCTTAGCTTCAGCCAGTCAACAGGAGTAGAGTGCATGGTGGTGGTATGGCTGCTGGCCATATTCATATTTATACTACTGTCTATAGTGTTTATATCTGATCTATAGAGTGTACATCGTATTCTTATCATACCTCGAGCTGTTACTCTGCATTTCCTAGCATTCACATTTCCTACTGTCCATACTAGTGTTCACACTGTCTATACCTCAGTGTATTCATCTCTCTGTTCATACTGTTCATTCTGTAAATACTGTTCATACTGTATATATCTTAGCACATTCATACCTACCCTTACTGTTTATTATATGTATATATTATACATATGTACATTACACTTGAGTAACTTGAATATATATTATTTGAATTTTTTTACATTTGAATTTTTGATTATTAATTTGTGAACATGGAAATATAAAAGTGAAAATGAGTTACTGATAATTTAAAGAGTTGAATTCAGAGGCAAAAAAAATTAGATACATAATTTCAATGCAAAAAAATTCAGTGATAGAAATTCAAAGGCTTTTAAATTTCAAAATCTGGTGAGACAGATTTACTTCAATAAGCATGCAGTCAAACACTAAATCAAATAAGCAAACAAAGCAGATGACCTAGGCGAGAATCCAATACGAGAGCAAATATTCAGAAACACAAAATCATGGGGCAAAAAACTAGAAGGGCAAAGGCAATAACAGACCTGCCAACCTGCACGCATTTTGTGTACCAACCACGCAATTCTTGGTCAAAATACGAATGGTACGAAATGCTAGCTGAAACTACACAAAAAATATATATTATTGTAATTTAATTACGGAAAACACTCAATTAATACAAAACAATACCGTATATTTATTCGGTATTTAAACTACATCCCTCGGATTGAACCAGATGCTACGACCTTGTGCTTGTGGTTCTGTAACCCCTCCCCGACTCTTACGCCGGGCACCCACCGCACGCGTCGCGTAAGCGTCGCGTAAGCAGCACGGCGAAGCAGCACGACGCGGCGCGTAGGGTGTCTCCACTGGTTCCGTTTGTGTCGCGCAAAGGCTTGCGTAAAAGCTATATATTCCTAGTAGCTCTCGCAGTCTACAGTGGGATTACATCGTGTATTTCATGTTTGTTCAGGACTGTTGATTATGGGTTAAGTGAATACTTTGGTGAGAGACCTTTTTCAGTTTGTTAATTTGGTAATATTTCGTTAACTCGTAAATACGTGAGAAAGTAAACGCTTTCAAGAATTACCATAAACTTAAATCGCAACGTAGCCTGCATAACAATCAATCTCAAACTGTATTAATTTATTTGCTTGGTTAACAAGCGTGCCAATTTCATGAAGAATATGTAATGATCATAATAATAATAATAATAAATAATCCGTAATCAACCATTGGGAATCCCCGTGTTGTCTTGTCATTCACGTCAAAACATTTATAGGATCATATTTAGTAAAATCAGCTAATCATGAAAAAGACAGTAACAGTTTAATCTTGAAGAGATATGAACACCACAACGCCATGAACACCGGAAGCTTTGAAGTACAAGTGCGATAGGCTACGTCTTTCTGTGGTGTATTTTCAAATTTACCCCACCCTCTCCGCAAAATAAGACAGCGAAACTAAGTTTGCCTTTTCCCCAGGTTCCAGTTATTTATTTATTTATTTTTACAAAACGAAAAGGCTTGTATTTTTTTTTTTTTTTGGTGCTTATAAAATATCTGGGAGGTAACTAGGGACACACCCCCAGTAATATAAGGATGAAATATAAATCAGAGCATGTATACCTAGCATTTTAGAGCATATTTCTGTGTATAAACAGGCCATCGTGACGCGCGACGAGCCGAAAAAATAGAACTGAAGCGAAAAACTACGCTTCAGTTCGCTTGTGTCGCGCGAGCTTCGCAGCCGGTACGCGACGCGTTCGCATCTGGTGGAGACGACGTCGCCCGCTGCCATTGTAATAACAGTACTTCAACTACGCTTCAGTTACGCGCGTAATACGCGCGTAGTGCGCTCGCGGCCGATACGCGTGCGGTGGGTGCCCGGCTAAGCCGGGCACCCACCGCACGCGTATCGGCCGCGAGCGCACTACGCGCGTATTACGCGCGTAACTGAAGCGTAGTTGAAGTACTGTACGCCGGGCACCCACCGCACGCGTCGCGTAAGCGTCGCGTAAGCAGCACGGCGAAGCAGCACGACGCGGCGCGTAGGGTGTCTCCACTGGTTCCGTTTGTGTCGCGCAAAGGCTTGCGTAAAAGCTATATATTCCTAGTAGCTCTCGCAGTCTACAGTGGGATTACATCGTGTATTTCATGTTTGTTCAGGACTGTTGATTATGGGTTAAGTGAATACTTTGGTGAGAGACCTTTTTCAGTTTGTTAATTTGGTAATATTTCGTTAACTCGTAAATACGTGAGAAAGTAAACGCTTTCAAGAATTACCATAAACTTAAATCGCAACGTAGCCTGCATAACAATCAATCTCAAACTGTATTAATTTATTTGCTTGGTTAACAAGCGTGCCAATTTCATGAAGAATATGTAATGATCATAATAATAATAATAAATAATCCGTAATCAACCATTGGGAATTCCCGTGTTGTCTTGTCATTCACGTCAAAACATTTATAGGATCATATTTAGTAAAATCAGCTAATCATGAAAAAGACAGTAACAGTTTAATCTTGAAGAGATATGAACACCACAACGCCATGAACACCGGAAGCTTTGAAGTACAAGTGCGATAGGCTACGTCTTTCTGTGGTGTATTTTCAAATTTACCCCACCCCCTCCGCAAAATAAGACAGCGAAACTAAGTTTGCCTTTTCCCCAGGTTCCAGTTATTTATTTATTTATTTTTACAAAACGAAAAGGCTTGTATTTTTTTTTTTTGGTGCTTATAAAATATCTGGGAGGTAACTAGGGACACACCCCCAGTAATATAAGGATGAAATATAAATCAGAGCATGTATACCTAGCATTTTAGAGCATATTTCTGTGTATAAACAGGCCATCGTGACGCGCGACAAGCCGAAAAAATAGAACTGAAGCGAAAAACTACGCTTCAGTTCGCTTGTGTCGCGCGAGCTTCGCAGCCGGTACGCGACGCGTTCGCATCTGGTGGAGACGACGTCGCCCGCTGTCGTTGTAATAACAGTACTTCAACTACGCTTCAGTTACGCGCGTAATACGCGCGTAGTGCGCTCGCGGCCGATACGCGTGCGGTGGGTGCCCGGCTTTACAGGCAAGACAATGCAAATATTTGACTAACGTTAGGTTCACTTAAATTAGAGTGCTTGTTTAAGGACTATTAGATTATTTCTGGTTATATTCATTTAGCTAGCTAGCTAACGTTAGCTAGCTAGGTAGTTTGCTTTCATAAGGCAATGTTATCAATAACGTTAGCTAGCTAGTTTGCTTTTATGAGGACGTTATAGTTGTGCTTTTATCTTAACTTGGCTAGCTAGATAGCAAAAATTATAATTGGATATAAGTCAACGTCCTTACCATAGCTATCTATCGATACTTGATATACTACTAAGCTAGCTAGCTTGGGAAAAAGTCTCCCAAAAAGAGCGCATATCATGGGGGTAGCTATGGTAACGGGGCACGGTCTGTCAATCATAGCTAACTGACAGTCTCAGTACCACGCCCAGACGGTTCGGGTGAACTTTTATAGTGGGATATTCAGGCTTATAAAATACGTTTTAAAGTACATTGAAATGACTGAATAATAAAAAAATTATGCACATTTGTTTTGTTGTTGCCTAAAGACAACTGGGAAGTGTCACGTTCAACCACCATGTTACTCCTTTTTTTTGTTGCTTCAATCCCTTGACACTATTCGCAAAGAGTAGGGGGTTCCCGGTGTCCTGGCTAAAATCCCAGAGCTGGCTCTCGTAAAAACTTGCCACCTAATCATCCTGATTTAATTGGCTAAAAATGTTCTCTGCCTCCAGTGGAGCTGCTCAGTGGCCAACAATGCAGGATTGTGGTTGTACTGGGCAGCTCCCAGGTGTGAATGTGTATAGCCGCGTTTCCACCGCAGGAACTAGGGTCTACATTTAGTTCCTGGGGCTTTATTTTACCCCCCAAAAAGTTCCTGCTCGGGGGGTAGTACTTTCCAAAAGTACAGGAACCTTTTGGGTGGAGCTTGCAGCGCTGAACATTTCTGATTGGTCGAGTACTCGCAGCATTTTTTTGTATTTATTTTCAACCGCCATGTTTGAAAATATGCAGCCGCAAACCAATTTATTTTCATAATAACTTCAAATCAAACTTGTATGTTTTGTGGCGCAGTAGCCTAGTTTTGGTTATAGCCTGCCAATGTCTTGGAATTATAACATGTGCTCTTCTGTTCTTTTCTTGCTTTAGTATTCGTTTTATAAAATGCTAAGCATTGGTGCTGGGACAGCATATTACGTAGGCTACCAAAACATTCAAACTGATTAATTTGGTTGCTGAATATTTTCTTCCGGATTTTCTTTGTTAGCCCGTTGTAATTGACTCAAACCGTTTGATACAGTTATGTGAGGTATGCGGTAGTTCTGCGTAATTAACATTGGTGATACAGTAAAAGCAAACTGGAAATCACCTTCCCCACTTTTTGTCAGGGTAAAATAACAGGTTCATTCTAGTAATCGTCCCTTTAGGTTTTTCAGACTGCCGTAATTTTACTCCATTTTACTGCCATTCTTCAATTCCACGAAAAGACCAGGAAGACTATGGACTAATTTATGGTGCATGGTTCGCATCTGGAGGGCACACTTCGCTGCTCGGCTAGCAGTAACTTCGAAGGAAAGCAAACGGTGGCTGTACCACTACTAATTTAAATTTTCATGCAAGTCTGAGTTTTCGTTCTATTCTTGTCATTTTGCGATTAACCTATATGGAATTGACGATGAGAAAGTAATCAAACAGCAAATTGTTTACAACGCGTGCATGTTTTCTGCTGTTGTTGCCAGTTATATTGGAAATGTGAATGGATTCTGTCGCTTCGGATGTCAAGACATGAAAGCGAATGTTCGCATAAAAACATAATGAATGTGTTTGAGAGGATATATAAAACAGTTACAATCTGACTATTGGCCTGTTATATACTATTTGTTGCATAGCAACAGTCCAAGTTCAACTACCAATTACATTTTTGCTTGACAACGGTAAAATATGCCCAAACGGCTGCAGAAGAATATTTCAATTCCAGGTGATTAAATCGATAAAAATCAATAAATACAAAAGTAACCATATACAGTCATTGTTGGTAGCCCGTTGTATATAAGTGCACTAAACCCCTCCGGGCTGTCCCGGTTATTAGAAAATAATGTAGGCTACTTTGGTGGTAGTATGGGGTTACAGAAGAAATCATAGGACAGATGGACGGACGACAACGTCGCTTTTTCATACGTCAGTGGGCTAATTTGCCTAATCTTCGCGGGACTTTAGACCGTGGTGGAAATGCAGACAACCATGGGCTGAAGGAACCTTTTAGTTCCTTGAAAAGTAGTTCCTGGGACTAAAAGTTCTGGGTAATTTTGGTGGAAACGCGGCTTATGAGTGTAAAGCAGGGCGTTTCTGCAAAAGAGCATCCATGCTGAGTGAACCTACCCTGGGTAAATAAAGAATAAATATTGAATTGAAATATGAATAAGTCTGCTTAGTTAGTGCGTTCGCTGCTGGACTACAAATCTTTTCATCCAGACACAAGTTTCTTACTTCATTTGCTATTTTTATTTTTATTTTTGAAGGTACTCAGGGGTAGAGATTTAACTCTACACTGGGGATATGCTATTCAGACTTTTCTTTTCAGACTATCAGCTAACTGTCCAAAGTTAAGCTGGGGAACAATAGTCTGTTAAAGAAGGGGAAGAAAGGGGAAGAAGGGGGAAGAAGAAAAGGGAAGGACCAGGGTTTGATTCCTCACCTCGGCAAAAAATACAAAATGAAATACCCAGTAAAATGTTTCTCACTATTAAATGTATCACAATATATTGGATAATTAATAATAGATTCATAGAGTGAATCAAAATATACTTAGCACTATGTCTGTGTACTGTAGCAAAGAATCGGCAGGAATATTCAGCATGCAGCATTGCATCAAATAAATTTAAAAACTAAATATTGTATTAAAACTTATTTATTCATCATATATATCACATATGTGTGGATGGATAAAGAGCAGGCATATGTCCTCAGGCGCCCCACCCATTCCCCCTCAGCCATGGCCTTGTGTATTTCACACACTATGTACACAACCTACTCACCCTCTAAACAGTCTGAGTATTTAGAGATGATTTTCAGTGATAAAGTACAGAGCAGAATAAATGTAAAGTTATATCTCCTCGTATAAGATTTATTTATTTATTTAATTGATTTTTAAAAAGATTCTATATATAAGATCTGCACTAAATCAAAAGCCAAGCCAAGTAGGCCTAGCCTACACATTTGGAAAACATCTGAGGTGCGTTCAAGTTCAGCGAACAAGGTGAAAGTTTGCAAACTATTTCAAACTTTTTCCGTTAGCTTTGTGTTCGCCGCGAACGTTTGCAAACATAAGCGAACGATCTGAGGTGCGTTCAAGTTCAACGAACAGAGGCGAAAACAGCGAATGTTTTCTTTGCACAGTTCAATTTGAACGGCTTTTTAGGAACATTCCAAATTGTTTGCATTAAACATAAACAGACGTGGCGACGAGAGCGTTTGTACTCACAGCCGCTTCTGTGATCATCGATGATAAAAAAACAATAGCTAGCTAGCGAACAATAATAACATTGGCCAGCGTTAGCAATAACATTATTTAAAAAACTGATCACACTTAACGGCATCTTCAATTGAAACACCAGTCTGGTAACATTTCCCTCAGTCCAGCGTCCATTTTTGTTCGCTGCAAACTACCTTTTCAGACCGTTCGCTTATGTTTGCAAACGTAAAAAAGTTCGAAATAGTTTGCAAACGTTCGCCTTGTTCGCTGAACTTGAACGCACCTCAAAAAACCTGCCCTGAGTTTTTAAAAGACCGTCCTTGTCAAATCGCCAAGTGCAGTTTTAGAATGTTTACAATCAGACGTCTTGGAATTTTGCAAGTTGCACCCAGTCTCGTTGCGAATCATTGATCTGAACTGGCCTTAAGTTAGCTACACTGCAACGTTGCAACAAGGTAGCATTGCATTCGAGAGACTGTTTGCAAGGTCGGTACCGGTCGGTAGCGTTAGCTAGCGTTTTTTCTAATTGTTAGCCGACATTAGATTGTGTTAATTACATTAGTTAGCTAGCTAACGCAACGTTACCTGATATAAGAGATGGATACTGTGCGCAACGTTGTCTAAACTAATGTTGTCTTTCTTGACATGGTCCGGTAGCTAGCGTTAGCTGTGCAAATAGCTATGTAATTTAGTAAAGTTACATTGTCATTAAATGTAATATGAAATCTACATCAACAAATAATATGACCTCTCATGTTACAGAAAAACTTTTTATGGTTCCATAACAGAGAAAGGGGGGGGGGGGGGGTTGGGGAAGTTATTGTAACGCATGCATACACCGGAAAAATCAGTACCCCGCTCACACACGTGAGTTGAAGAGCGAGCCTGTTGCGTTAGTTCCACCCACCCTCTCTGGCGGACCAACCACTGATGGGTGATGAAAAACGCGTCACTAACTGTGCGCCACTTGTGATTTTTTCCCGGGAATGTCACCACAGACACCAAGTTTTTTAATCATGAATTATGATAATAATAATAGTATAAATTAATATAAAAATAGGCTCAATCACCATTGTGTTACCCAATGCAGCGATAGATAGTGACTTAAGACATTTATTTTAATGAAAATCTTCGAGATTATTACTTTAAACCTGCACATTTTATTATAACTAGTACCATAAATGCATGGCAAAAAATGTTAGGGCAAGAAATAAACATCCTTAAATTTACTTGTATCTGGAATAACCCATCATTAACTATTCAAAACACCCAATTATGCTGGGAATCATGGATACATTGTGGAATCATGTCAAAATACATCAGATATTATAAAAATGAGTAGCGTACTCATTTCAGGAGCATAAAGACAAATATAAGCTAAAATATACAGAAATATTTAAATACTTACAATGAAATTGGATAATGCAAAACTTTACCAGAGTGTGAAATACTCATGCATAATTGATAAATACAGTAAAATATTTTTTGGAAAAAATTGCTTATCAAACAAACAATAAAAATGCTATTTTCTCAACGCAACTCAGTATGGCTAAAAACAAGAGAGTATTTCTGGAGTATGTAGTTTTGCATACTCTACATTCAGCACTCCAGGCAAAGTTTCTCATCTCTGCCAATTCAACCCATGTGCCAACAGAAGTGTAAATAAAGAGCCAAGCACTATATGAACAGAATTGGAGACAGCCAGTGTGGGATACACATACCAGCTTATACACTTAACCAGTTGCAATGATTTACAGTGCCGTAGTTAAATATGCAGTAAATATTTCACCGTTGACGGCCTCACCAGTGTTTGAATGAAGGGAAGAGCTCATGTAATCTTGTCTTGTTGCTTTTCAAGCCTACCAATGAGTTTAAAACTGCCAGGTCGTCACTGTAAAAGAGTGTGTGTTCTCAATGACCTGTCTGGTTAAATAAAGGTAATGAAAACAATGTTAGTTTCATGTTCTGCAGAACACCCCGCCCAGGTTCGGTTGGTCTGTTTTTTAAATTCAAGGTGTGTATCCTATTGCTAAACTTGTTTCCATAGCAACTGTGATGTCACATTCAAATATTTGTAGATATGTTTGTTTCCAGAGTCTTTTTTTTTTTTTTTTTTAAAGACAATTGTTGTCTCGCAGGTCATTAAGTATGGGACTGTTCTTTTGTTGGTGTGACAGACGGTAACATTTCCCTCAGTCCAGCGTCCATTTTTGTTCGCTGCAAACTACCTTTTCAGACCGTTCGCGGCGAACACAAAGCTAACGGAAAAAAGTTGAAAATAGTTTGCAAACGTTCGCCTTGTTCGCTGAACTTGAACGCACCTCAGAAAACCTGCCCTGAGGTTTTAACTAAACTAATGTTGTCTTTCTTGACATGGTCCGGTAGCTAG
>NW_026986444.1:0-27192 GCF_018555375.3 Anguilla rostrata
CTATGTAAAATACCAAAAATAGTGTGAAATTTCTCTAAATAATGGCGTGTGGTAAAAATGGTTGTAGTATCTGGAGTATTTTAAAAGGGTTCTGTAGTTACGATTGTTGTCACTGATTATTTTTCCTCCCTGACAGTTAATTTTCTGCCCCATCCCTCATCTTCATAGAAGTGCAAGAGAGTGTGTGTGTGTGTTTGGTTTCGTGCGTGTGTTTGGGCACATCTGTGTGTGTGCGCAGATGCGCACCTGGACTACACGTCTCTGCCCCTGTACCGGACATTTTATGACTACCCTGTACCGACCCTTTATTCCGGGCCATCATCACCGCTGTGCCTCCTATTTATACTATGTATAATCACCACTGAGGCCACTGGTTAGGCAGTATTTATATTACCTATATTCTTATAGTTCTTATAATTACACATACTGCATTATTTATATTTATCACTGTTTTTATTGTGCTTTTATTCCATTTTTGTTTCGAGACTGTGTTGTATTTTGTGTTAGCACCTTGGACAGTGAGGAACGACATTTCGTTCCTGTACACTGTATGTGGGAATGACAATTAAACTTGAAACTTGTTTGTGCGCGTTTCTGCGCATTTTTTGTGGGCGCACGCATGCGCATCTGTGTGTACGTGTGCGTGTATGCATGTAAGCGTGCGTTTGTGCGTATGCGCATCTCTGTGTGTGCGTGTGCATGTATGCGTGTAAGCGTGCGTTTCTGAGGGATTGGTTATGCTGGCTCAGTGAGGGATTGCTAGAATGTAGACATTTAGCAGAAACTTGTCCAGAGCAACTTCAACACACGACCTACATTTTTTATATATACTGCCTTCCAGAATTATTTTTACACTTGATAAAAGTGAAACAAAAACAAAGAAGGCTCTATAAATAAGCAAGCAATGAGCTATATGTATAACATGTTTAAAAAGGGGGGTATTTTCTTCAAAATAATAATAATAATAATAATTATATATATATAATTATTATTATTATTATTATTTTGAAGAAAATATCCCCCTTTTTAAA
Organism: Anguilla rostrata; assembly: GCF_018555375.3. Taxonomy (NCBI): domain Eukaryota; kingdom Metazoa; phylum Chordata; class Actinopteri; order Anguilliformes; family Anguillidae; genus Anguilla; species Anguilla rostrata. The sequence goes on from NW_026986444.1 coordinate 1,032, forward strand.
CATGTTATACACATAGCTCATTGAGCTCATTGCTTGCTTATTTATAGAGCCTTCTTTGTTCACTTTTATCAAGTGTAAAAATAATTCTGGAAGGGAGTATATATAAAAAATGTACACCCTTATAATTTTTAATCCATCAAAATCTACATCTTTTTTCAGGTTGGCAAATTCCATGATCACTAAAATTAACTCACCAAACAGAATTTCTGAAAGAAGTGTGCCCTTTTTGTTGAAGCTAAGGACGAATGTGGATTGATTACAGACCTGTCACGGTACGGGTAGAGGGGACCCAAACGCAGAGGGGGAAAAAAAAAAAAAAAAAAAAACACGAACTCAAAAGGGAAAATTAACAAAGATTTTACTCACAAAAAGGGCAAACAACCAGGGAACAGACAAGGGCACGAAGGCCAAAACAAACTCAAAAAATATCGAAATAAAACAGAAAACAAGTCGAACTCACAAACACGGGCAGGGCAGAACACGGACAGGGCAGAACACGGGAAGGCAGAGCACAAGGAAAGGTCAAACAAAACACAGGCAGGTAGATATGGTGAAACAAACAGATGTCGGAAACAAACACAAACAATATCTAATGAAACAACAGGAACTCAAAAACACAGGCAGGACAGAGTACAAGTAAGTGGAACAAACACAAACAGGTCACAAACACAGGCAGGTACAAAGGGTCTAAAACATACGCAAGTTGGGAACAAACACAAGCAGGCAGGTACATGTACATCAGGTAACAAACACAGGCAGGTACATACAGTTTTCAAACAGATTTCAGGAACAAACACAAGAAGGCAGGTACAAGAAAGTCAGGAGACAAACACAAGTCAGAACAAACGCAACTCGGGGACAAACACAAGTGAGAACAAACGCAGGCAGGTAAATAAGGTTTGCAAACAGAGATAGGAAACAAACACAAGGAACCAGCACCCGAGTCAAGGGAACAGAGAACTTAAATAGACAAGGGGTAACAAGACACAGGTGAACTCAAAACAATCAAACCAAAAAAGGAGGGGATAACAAGACACAGGTGAACTCAAAAAACAATCAAACCAGAAGGAGGGGAAAAGACACAGGTGGGAACAATGATGGGATAACGAGACAATGAAACAATCATACAATTAACAGGGGGGGAGCAGGACACAAAACAGAAGTGCCGCCATCTGGCGGCCCAACAGGGGAAACACAGACAGGAACACCGGAACATGACAGTACCCCCCCCCCAAGGGACGGCTCCTGACGTCCCAGGAGGCCGACCCGGGGAGGGAGTCAACAGAGGGTGGGGGCTGGAGACAGGACAAGACAAGAACAGGGACAGAACACGGGAACAGGACTCTGACAGGAACAGGGACTGGAGCAGGAACAAGACTGGACAGGACAAGACTCAGGGCTGGGCTGGACAGGACAGGAACAAGACAAGAACAAGACTCGGGGCTGGAGGGGAACTCGGGGCTGGACGGGAACTCGGGGCAGAAACAGGACTGGACAGGAACAGGACGGGACTCGGGGCTGGAACGGGACGCAGGACTCGGGACTGGAACGGGACGCAGGACTCGGGACTGGACTCGGACGGGGGAACAGGACTCGGGACTGGACTCGGACGGGGGAACAAGACTCGGGACTGGACTCGGACGGGGGAACAGGACTCGGGACTGGACTCGGACGGGGGAACAGGACTCGGGACTGGGCAGGACCCGGGCAACACGGGGAGACTCAGGGCTGGGCAGGACCCGGGCGACACGGGGAGACTCAGGGCTGGGCAGGACTCGGGCGACACGGGGAGACTCAGGGCTGGGCAGGACTCGGGGAAACTCAGGGCCCGCACATCGGGCGACACGGGGAAATTCAGGGCCCGCACATCGGGCGACACGGGGGAAACTCAGGGCCCGCACATCGGGCGACACGGGGGAAACTCAGGGCCCGCACATCGGGCGACACGGGGGAGACTCAGGGCCCGCACATCGGGCGACACGGGGGAGACTCAGGGCCCGCACATCGGGCGACACGGGGGAGACTCAGGGCCCGCACATCGGGCGACACGGGGGAGACTCAGGGCCCGCACATCGGGCGACACGGGGAAATTCAGGGCCCGCACTCCGGGCGACATGGGGAAATTCAGGGCCCGCACTCCGGGCGACACAGGGAAATTCAGGGCCCGCACTCCGGCGACACGGGGACTCAGGAAACCAGGGGGGACTCAGGAAACCAGGGGGGACTTTAACAGGGGCAAGGCAGACATACAGGACAGGACTGAGACGGGGCACGACAACACTGGACTGGGTTGGACAAGACTGAGGGGGAAACAGACTGCCAGATACTGGCACAATCGGGAGACCTACAAGGACAGACACAGGGACAAGCAGGCGGGGAGGCACACAGCAACACCGACAGACACACAAAGGGACAGGCAGACAGGGAAGGCGAGGGGGGAGCCCAACAACTGACATAGGGACTGACACACAGGCAAACAAGACAAAACACACGCGGACTGGCACACTGACAGACAGGCAGACAGGCGGGCAAACACGTTGGCCGATGGGCTGACGGCTTGGGGGGCAGACAAACAGGCCAACAAACTGGCTGACACACATACGGGTAGACCAACAGACAAACAGGCGGGCAGACAATTAGACAGGGGGGCCGGGGAACACACGAACACACGGTTGGGAGGACGAACACCAAAGGGAGAATGGACACCAGGGGGAGCGACGAGACCGGGGGAGGGACGACCACTGGGGGGAGCGACGAGACCGGGGGAGGGACGACCACTGGGGGGAGGACGGACTCCGGGGAAGAGACGACCACTGGGGGGAGCGACGACACCAGGGGAAGGACGAGCGCCAGGGGAAGCACGAACGCCAGGGGGCAAGGTGTGAACACTAGGGGGAGCGAGAACACTAGGGGAAGAACGGACACTGGGGGGCGTGAGAACACTAGGGAAAGCACGAACGCTAGGGGGAGCGTGAACACCAGGGGGAGCGCGAGCGCCAGGGGAAGCACGAACGCCAGGGGGCAAGGTGTGAACACTAGGGGGAGCGAGAACACTAGGGGAAGAACGGACACTGGGGGGCGTGAGAACACTAGGGGAAGCACGAACACCAAGGGGAGCAAGAACGCCAGGGGAAGCACGAACGCCAGGGGGAGCACGAACGCCAGGGGGCAAGGCAGGTGGCTTAGCCTGCGGGGCGGCCAGAGCAGTCTGCGGCGGCCCCTGCGGGACAACAGATGGGACCGTTGTCCTCTCCGGGGCTCTGGACGGCTCCGGAGGCCCCCCCGGGACTCGAGGCGGCTGCGGAGGCCCCCCTGGGGCTTGAGGCGGCTCCGGAGGCCCCCCCGGGGCTCGAGGCACAAGTAAAGCCCGAAACTTGGGTGTAGCAGGCAGCCTCCGCGGAAGGGTCAGAGCAGGCGGGACCTCCGGGGCTGGAGGCGGCTCTGGGGGCCTCTCCGGGGCTCGAGGCGGCTCTGGGGGCCTCTCCGGGGCTCGAGGCGGCTCTGGGGGCCTCTCCGGGGCTCGAGGCGGCTCTGGGGGCCTCTCCGGGGCTCGAGGCGGCTCTGGGGGCCTCTCCGGGGCTCGAGGCGGCTCTGGGGGCCTCTCCGGGGCTCGAGGCGGCTCTGGGGGCCTCTCCGGGGCTCGAGGCGGATCTGGGAGCCTCTCCGGGGCTCCAGGTGGCTCTGGGGGCCCCTCCGGAACTTGGGGCAGAGCAGGCCGTGAAGGCCGCTCCGGGACTTGAGGCAGAGCAGGCCGTGAAGGCCGCTCCGGGACTTGAGGCAGAGCAGGCCGTGAAGGCCGCTCCGGGACTTGAGGCAGAGCAGGCCGTGAAGGCCGCTCCGGGACTTGAGGCAGAGCAGGCCGTGAAGGCCGCTCCGGCACTCGGGGCAGAGCAGGCCGTGAAGGCCGCTCCGGCACTCGGGGCAGAGCAGGCCGTGAAGGTCCCTCCGGCACTCGGGGCAGAGCAGGCCGTGAAGGTCCCTCCGGCACTCGGGGCAGAGCAGGCCGTGAAGGTCCCTCCGGCACTCGGGGCAGAGCAGGCCGTGAAGGTCCCTCCGGCACTCGGGGCAGAGCAGGCCGTGAAGGTCCCTCCGGCACTCGGGGCAGAGCAGGCCGTGAAGGTCCCTCCGGCACTCGGGGCAGAGCAGGCCGTGAAGGTCCCTCCGGCACTCGGGGCAGAGCAGGCCGTGAAGGCCCCTCCGGGACTTGGGGTGGAGCAGGCGACAGGAACACAGACCACAGCTGTAGGGAACCCGGCTGGGCAGCCGGACGGGACCGGCGGGACCCCCGCAGGCCGGACCCCGGAAAAATGGCAAGCCGAGACCCCTCAAAAGGGTCAGGATCCGCCTGCTGATCAGCTGGAGGTCCGGCCGACCGGGAGGCAGCCCGACCACGGCGCCTCCGCGACCGCCCGCCCCGGGCACTGTGAGGCTCAAGCTCCCACCACCCCGATGGCATGTTTAAACAATAAAAAAAAATAAAAAAATAAAAATAAAAAAAATAAAAAAAATAAAAAAACACTCTGCTGGGTCCCACACTGTCTGGTTCCTTCTGTCACGGTACGGGTAGAGGGGACCCAAACGCAGAGGGGGAAAAAAAGAAAAAAAAAAAACACGAACTCAAAAGGGAAAATTAACAAAGATTTTACTCACAAAAAGGGCAAACAACCAGGGAACAGACAAGGGCACGAAGGCCAAAACAAACTCAAAAAATATCGAAATAAAACAGAAAACAAGTCGAACTCACAAACACGGGCAGGGCAGAACACGGACAGGGCAGAACACGGGAAGGCAGAGCACAAGGAAAGGTCAAACAAAACACAGGCAGGTAGATATGGTGAAACAAACAGATGTCGGAAACAAACACAAACAATATCTAATGAAACAACAGGAACTCAAAAACACAGGCAGGACAGAGTACAAGTAAGTGGAACAAACACAAACAGGTCACAAACACAGGCAGGTACAAAGGGTCTAAAACATACGCAAGTTGGGAACAAACACAAGCAGGCAGGTACATGTACATCAGGTAACAAACACAGGCAGGTACATACAGTTTTCAAACAGATTTCAGGAACAAACACAAGAAGGCAGGTACAAGAAAGTCAGGAGACAAACACAAGTCAGAACAAACGCAACTCGGGGACAAACACAAGTGAGAACAAACGCAGGCAGGTAAATAAGGTTTGCAAACAGAGATAGGAAACAAACACAAGGAACCAGCACCCGAGTCAAGGGAACAGAGAACTTAAATAGACAAGGGGTAACAAGACACAGGTGAACTCAAAACAATCAAACCAAAAAAGGAGGGGATAACAAGACACAGGTGAACTCAAAAAACAATCAAACCAGAAGGAGGGGAAAAGACACAGGTGGGAACAATGATGGGATAACGAGACAATGAAACAATCATACAATTAACAGGGGGGGAGCAGGACACAAAACAGAAGTGCCGCCATCTGGCGGCCCAACAGGGGAAACACAGACAGGAACACCGGAACATGACAAGACCAAAGTCTTCAAATCTAACATGAGCCGCGATCTCAATATCAACAGGCTTCTGGGAAGGATTGCCAGAAATTAGCTTCTAATTAGGGCAATAAAAACATAAGCCTTGAGTTGCCAAACAGCATTTGGTACCTGTAGTCTTACGGTCAGATAAGAGCAAAATTCAGCTTTTGACCACGCAGTATCGCATTTGGGTTAGAAGGATCCTTTAAGAATTCTGCATGGCGACATGCCCTCCGATTCAATTAAACACATCGCCAGATTTACGGCATATGAAAGGACTCAATATGTAATTTGTAACTATTTAGCTTTTATATTTACCTGACACGTGCATTCTGTGTTGCCCTACTAGTTAGCCTATCTTCAACACAATAGGATGCTTGCAAACAATAAGGGTTATAACCTAAATGTATTGCCGCGTTTAATGTCCACAAAAACCAACAGAGCCTGTGTGAAAAACTAGAGAAGGATATATGATTAAGTTGTTCCTGGCAATAGAAAGAAACATTCAGCATGCACTACCATGGGAAAATGTCCTGTTTGTTCAAATGTTTTTTTTAACCTAACACAGAGATTCTGACGAATTGTCGTTTCACTCATCTTACTTTTTTAACTGAGTGAAAAGGGTGGTCAATATTTTAATTGAAAGGTGTAGCTAATTGTCTAATTACTCGGTCTGATTTTAGAATCAGAGGGTTTGCAGAGCATACGCCCAATATCAGTATTAGTAGGTCTAATGTGTTGCGAAATGATATCGACAGCTGAATGTTTTGTTTCGTTTCGCTCATATCGCTTTCTCACAGAGGGACAGTAGTTCAACTATTCTCTGAAAATGTACATATGCTAATTTTCTGTGGGTTTATATATTAAATAAATACGTCCTCGTAATACGCGCTCCACTAATGCAATCTGTACATTTGCAGGTTTGCCTCCGCGTTTATTCTCTCATTACTGATATCACTGCAGCTTTCTTCTTCTTTGGGTGAGTACATATTTGTTTGTTTATTTATTTAATTGTTTATTTTTGCATGACTCGTTTACATGAACCAGTTTCAGTGAATCACAGTGGAGGTACTATTAGAATTATATTTTAATTTACAGCTGTAGTGGAGTGAATCAGCTGGTGTTGGTAACGCGTCAGGGAAATGTCATTTTGGCTTTAAATTGCTGTGGCTTGAATGGCCTTATGCATGTGTAGCCAATAGGTAACGTTTACCTTTTGTTTTTAAAATTCATTATTGGGTTTGTCCATTCAGTTAGGCCTATAGACCTGAATGTATAGTCACACGAATGCATCCAACTTTGCCATTTTCAGGAAGCTGCAGCAGTCCTGTCTTCTCTGTCTGTTGGGTTCTAAACGTCAGCGCCTCCGCGAAGAGGTATTAAGTTCAGAATATCAGAACCTTTGGTTCATAACTTCTCAAAGCACATTTACTTGAAACCTATGCACCTCGTTGTTTGCACGGTGACATTGTTCTCAATCCTTGTCAGACCAGATACCAAGATATGGCTGGACAGCAATGAACTTACACCCATAGGAAGTAAAGGCAAAATGGTGTCGTTGATGGTAACGACACTGGATGTGCATACATTACGCGCGGAATATGACGGAATCTCCTATGTGTGGAACTTTTCAGTTGTTTCCGGTAAGTGTGAAATTCAGTTGTTCACACGTTTGTGACTTTGACTTTGAAGCTGAATTGGAGAAGAAAACGGAAATCCATAATTGTAAATTGGATTTATAAGTGTATCGCTGTTTTGGCGATGCTTTTTAGGTCCATGTACAATCAGTGTACGTTTTGGCCAATCTCTTTCCGTTTCAAGAACATAATTTTTTGTTAAACATATAATTACAGAAACGGGAAGCTAATTAACCGTTTACAAATGTATGATTGACACTTCAGTCCTCCAATTCCTGCTTTTGGGGGGGGGGGGGTGGTGTAGATGGATCCAATGCTGTACATGCTTTTCTCATCAGATTCCATCAATGTGAGCAGTGCGCACAGAACTGCGTATCTCCCCCCCAGCGGAAGTGGGGTGAGTGTTACTGATGTTTCAATCTAGCTGATGACTGTTGTCATGGTCAATAATAGAAACTGCTAGACATATGTTTTCCAAAATATGGTCCATTGCCTCGGTCTTGTGACAGATTGATGGCTCTCTGAAATTATGCTGCAGGCAACTTAATTTGAACAACTACTTCTATAAAGATGGGAACTGGACTTGTAACCCAAATGTTACTGGTTCAATTCCCAGGTAGGGCGCTGCTGTTATACTCTTGAGCAAAGTGCTTGATGTGAATTGCTTCAGTATATATTCAGCTGAAAAAATGTATGCTGATTTTTAAAAGCATTTTGCTATGAATAAATATGCTGTAGAGCAGTGCTGCTCAAACTTGGCCCTCAGGACCCTCTGTATGCTGGTTTCTGTTCCAACCTAAATTGCTCCGTAATGTGCTCTAAAGACCAATATGTCTCAATATATCAATCAACGTTCAGACGGGTGAGAAATTAAAATGAAACACCTGAATGGAGTGAGTGAGTGGAGAAATTTAACAAATGCAGATGTTTCCATGCAGGTGTACTGCATGATACAATTAAGCAATTAACATCCGATCATGCTCTGTGGCATGTGTAAAAAATCTGAGTAGGCCCAGCTGACCCTGATTTTGGGTCGTAATGGCAAGAAGAAAGGATCTAAGTGACTTTGAAAGAGGGTTCATTATTGGGTCATGGATGGCATGAGCTTCAGTCACAATGACCTTCCAGCTGGTTAGTGTTTCAATAGGAACAGTTACTAAAGTGACATCTGCATTTAGATCTGTGGTAAAAACCACAGTAAATAGGGTCAGAAATTGTGGTCGAAAGTACACATTCAGTGACCATGATGCTCATGCATCAGTGCAGTATGTGAGGAAAAAGGGAGGGCAACTTTTCCTCCAGTGACTGAGAATGTCAATGCAGGATGTGATGAGACTGTGTCAGCAAGAACAGTCCGTCGACAACTACATAGAGAGGGATATTGTAGTAGGGTTTCTGTGCATAAACCCCTCATTGTGATACGGTCAGAAAAGTCATCCTTCACCATATTCTCCACATGTGATTTAGATTTATATATTTTTTATTGAGCTTGCAAAGGTCAATAGATACAAATTCACAATACAATTGTGCAGTTTCCTTTGTTTTCCTAACCCCCACTGGCCACCCCCCACCCCATGGTGCACCCCTAGCTCAAAGTAAGCTAGGTACACAAGTAAAAGTATATTAAAGGTAGTGATACACTGGCCAACCCTTCAGGCAACACTTTTTGGCAACGCTGAGCAAGCGGACGTCCCAACACGCCTGCGCTGACCGCCTAGCGATCCCTCGCCCAGACAGATTGCACTTTATACTTTTCCTTCCCTCTCTCTCAATCTCCACCAGCAGGCACAACACCCCATCATGTCGCCCAAAAAGTTGACCAGAGCATTGCCTTCACAACAGTGAACATCTTCAGCAACTTAATACTTTAACTGTGAACCATGACAAAAGGGTATAAAATAAATACAATTTTTCAAAGAGTTAAATGGTTTTGACAGTTTGACAGTAGCAAAATGATGCCATAACCCATTGCAATTTGCACTAGAAAACCAAACACTGCCATATACCGCCACACCGCGAAAAACAAGAAAAACATTGTGACCCAGCATATCAACCATTAGTCCCTAAAGCTGCCCTTCTTGCCATAAAATCTATATGCGGTTCCCATATTTTCAAAAAGTCCTGACTCCTACATTTTATGTTGTAGCCAATTTTGTCTAATGGAATGTAGCTAGAGATTTCATTTAACCAATGCGATACTGTAGAAGGGTAATCCGATTTCCAGTGGATTGTAATGCACTTCCTTGCAGCGATCAAAGCAAGGTCAATGTTTTTTGTGAAGCTCATTCCAAGGGTCCATGTTGCTTGTGCCAAGAAGACACAAGCGAGGAGATTTTGGGATCTAAATGTCTAAACATAGTGCTATAATGTCAATTACTGAATTCCAAAATGTTGACAGCAGATTACAGGACCCAAACATATGATAAAAGTTGCCTTTTTGTTTTTTGCAATGCCAGCAAAGAAAGGACATTGCAGTACTCATTTTATGAAGAAAAAAAAAAGACCAGTCCTCTTTTCTTATATCCATCTCTAAATCCTTTTCCCATTTACATCTCATAACATCTGTGCTTGTAAACAAGCATTTTAACAGGGATTTATATACTTTAGAAATAAATCTAGTAATTTTAACATCCTTATTGATGAGACATTCTATTTTGGATGGTTTGGGTTCCTTAAGAGTGCCTTGACTTGTCTGTGCCATATGACGAATTTGGAAAAACCTGAGTAAGTGAGTGGAAGGTAGATTGTATTAATTGCAACTGATTAAAGGAGATGATAAATCTTTTTGATAATGGTATATTTATTTCCCTTATGTCCTTGTCGTACCACGGCTTGAATGTGTGGATGAGAAATTGGGGTTTCTCCATATGGGAGTATAGGGGGAGAGGCGTTCACTGTAACCCATAAGTTTATGGGAGCTCTTCCATATTTAACTATTAACGATAGTAGGGTTCTTGGTAATTTTTTAACCTCCTGTAAACCAATATAGGGCAGGTATTTCAACTTGTATGGAAGAATGCCACGGGACTCCACTCTCCATGCACTTAATGAGCTGAAAAACCATTGCTTGACCTGGGTAAGTTGAGCTGAGAGAAAGTAGAGTTTGAGGTTTGGCAAGTTTAGAACACCAGCATTATATATGGGAGCTGTAATAAGTTTTTAAACAAATAAAGGAATTTGAGTAAAGCAGACATTTTAATAATGTTAGTTCTACCCATAAAAGAGATAAAAGAGGAAGTTAGTTCATTCTTTTCAGATTGCTTGTAACTTTATCAATTAGTTGGGATAGTTAAATAAGCAGTCTTCTATATTACTGGGAATGTATTGCCCAAGTACTTCATATAAGTCTGGAGACCATTTAAAATTGAACTTGCCTTTAAAGAATCAGAATTAAATTTGGAAATTGGCATGATCTCGATCTTGGACCAGTTGATTTTGTAACCAGATAAGATCGCCAAATGGTCATTATTGTAACAAGTGTTGGAATTGAATGTAAGGGGTCTTGTAAGTAAAGTAAAATGTCATCTGCGTACAGAGAAAGAACATGACTTTCACCTCCAATCTTAATACCTTGCATATGGTCATGTGATCTTATAGTGGCCAGGAGCTCAATAGCAAGAGCAAATAATAATGGAGAGAATGGACTGCCTTGTTATATTCTCCACAAGTGGGTGAGTGCATGTGTGGGGTATGCCAAGAGAACAGTAAGGGCCTATATGCATGACCCCAAAAATGAGGGCGTCCAGTGTCTCTCTTATGCTGTGGGGTGCAATTTCATGGTATGGTCTGGGTCCACTTGTCCCCTAAGAGGGAACGATCACTGCAAATCAATACAAAGTTATTTTGATCACCTTTATCCTATGATGAAACATTTCTATCCTGATGGGAGTGGTCTCTTCCAGGATGACAGTGTCCCCATCCACCGAGCTCGAGGGGTCACTGAACGGTTTGATGAGTATGAAAATGATGTGAATCAGATGGTATGGCCTTTGCAGTCACCAGATCTCAGCTGGTGAATGTGGGGCTTTATTTTGACACAGGAGAAACCAGAATGTTTAGCACTGTGGACCCTCTCATGGTTTGTGCTTTTGAATTGGAGCCATTTCAAATTTCTCATTTCAAGATGTTTGAATGAACATGGAAACTATTGAAAAGTAAAACTGCAAAGTTTAGTGCTGTCGTCACTTTTCTCAAGTGCCTGTTTTCCCTTTTGCAGTCTAACAGAAGCGAGTTGATAATGTGGTTAATCGGACCCCTAAATTCTCCATTAGAATGGCTAATTGGGAATCTTCAATTTCTCTTTCACAACAGGAAGCTCTCAAGGCATTTCAGCCAAATGAAGTGTTTCCCTGTGAAAACGACACTCATTATCTCTACCAAAAGGAGGACTTTATCATTGCACTTGGTATGCCTCTCTCTTTACATTTATGGACATCAACAGAAACTGAACTTGATCAGATAAGGTTTTCAAAGATCTGAAAATTTTAACATATTCCAAATAGTTTGCATTGCAACAGCATTTAAATCTAACATTCTGAAAATTATTTTTTTTATTCACTTTTCTGCCAGAATGTTCCTCTGTTTTACTACAATTACATTTTAGCAGTTTTACTGCTATTTCCAAGAGATTTAAATGGTGAAATGATGTCCCCATATAAGGAAATTGAGGGTGTTCACTTGGTAGAGTCATAAAGCTCCTTCACAAACGTACAAGTTTAGGGATATTTGTGATTTATAAATAAAATCTGCATGTGTGATTTAAAACGTCATTCATTTCTAAGCAAATTGCACAATTTGTGCAAATGGTTGTACAATATAATTAAATCCACGCAAACTCTATGCATCAGGCCCCAGAACTTCTTTTTCCTTTGAATATGTAATTTACCAGAATATTTCTATTTTTACTAAGAATATAATTTCAGGGTATTAAATTAATTTCTGTGCCAAATACATGGGGCTTTTTGCACATAACTTCAAAGCTTAGAATCAGTTTGTTAAATGGTCCACATCAGTGTATAAAGCAGTTTAATTGGATAGCTACATACATACTGATAATTAAATTGTTTCCATATGGATAATTGAAATGATCACTATACAAATTAAGAAAGTTTCTTTTTATTTATTTACAAGTTTAACAGTTATCGGAATGTGTATATCTTTTGTTTGAATGCAGTTTAACAGGTGTTATACTGTATCAGAAAACCAATATTGCTATGATAAATACTAATGAATTTGACGTTAATTCAACATTTAACTTAAAAGCTTAGATTCAGGTTGCTGTTTAGATGTGTAATAGATGGAGTGATAGGTTCCATTAGGTCATAATTCAATATGACCTAATGAAACCTACTACTATAGGTATATTGATAATTATTAGTTGTTGGTGTGGGCAGTTTTTCTGTGTAAAGTTGAAGTAACTGTAAATTTGGCTTTAATCCGTGACTTTATGTGCAACGCAACAGAGTGTCCCTGTATCACTCTACATATTAAATATAATATCAGAATGCTTTTGTATATTTGATGAATAATTTGTTAGCTGTGTATGACGCCTGAAAAATGAACATTGCCTCATTTCAGGTTTCCAGAATTCTAGCATAATCTTTTTATGGCTTAATAGATTAGATGTTGGCTTACTGTTCTCCATTAACAGTAGCTTGTCTATGGAAACTGGTGTCTTTGAAGGCTCCATCAGCAGTGCAGCTTGGCATAAATGACCTCCTGGGTTACAATGCCAGTTTCTCAAGCACACCCTGCTCTCCCCAGGCCACACCCACCGCTTTCCACTGAGGGCGGAGTCTCGGGGTGCCTCCACGCTATTGGTCTCCTGGCGAGGGAGCCCCCATGTCCCCCCCGACCCCCTGCACAGAGTGGCGCTGTACCGGCCGGACCTGGACGGCCTGGCGGTCCTGTGCAACGAGACCACGCGCAGGGGGCACTACCGATTCGCTGGCCTGGACGGCTGCCGGAGCTACGTGGCGTGTGTGGAGATGGCGCTCGGCCCCGCGGTCCTGTGCCTCACCGCGCTCACCGGTAAGAGTGCGTCTGCCCCCCCCCCAGTCCTGTGCCTCACCGCGCTGACCGGTAAGAGTGCGTCTGCCCCACCCCCCACCCCCCCCACGGTCCTGTGCCTCACGGTCACTGCGCTGGCAAGTAAGAGTGCATCATTTATGCCATTATGAATTAAAAATAAACTGTCAAACACTGTTTTCTGAAAAATTGTCTAAACAGGTTTGACCACCCTAGGGATATGCATCATCGAACACTGGCAGCAGGTTGAGAACTGGGAATCGAAAAGACCTTTTCACCGTAGTTTATGTAAAAATACACCCATTTGTAAAACTAAAATGCTTACCACACTGCAGACATGATCTTGGTGAAGCCTAGATAATGAGCACTACACTACATACCTCATTATTCATATCTCCTCAAGCGATAGATGGCCTAATGTAACAGTCTTCATCAATTTTTTTGACAGACTGCCCGATTTACGCCTCAAATTACTCATTTACGAAACAAAAGGAACCAGCAGGGTGAACGGAGATATCCAAATTAAATTCATTTAAGATCCTTCTTGCAAATCTTTGAGCATATAGAACATACAAAATGTTTCTATGGGTTTTTACGTGAATATGTGGTCGTTTAACATTTAAAAGACCGTGTTTTTATTACTTCCGTTACTTCCCACAACAACCTTCATGCATATTATGAAACAATAGGCTATGTTGCAAAACTATTTTCTTGAAATAAAGTACACAGCTGGATCAGTTCCAACAGTTGTATTTCTGAAGTATAGTGTTTTTGTAATATAGGCAATAAGAGATTCATTACCCTTTGAAATAATTGCACACGTGAAAACACATTGCTTTATTTGACCACTGCCCAGTGGCAGAGCTTGAGTATTAGGACAGGGGGTGCGGAGCCAGTTTAGGGGGCCCCATGACCCGATTATTTCAGAAATATCGCTGTGACTGAAGGAATGCGCACCTGTATCTGCATATCACACTTTGTTACAGAAATCTAGCTCATAGGCTCTGACCACAGTAATCGCGCAGCAAGGCTGTATCACAAACACGGTTAGGCTAACAAAAAACATTTCTGACGCACCAAATTATAGGTATCACCCTATGGGGGCTCAACCAGTTAGAAAAAAGATGCAGCCAAAACTGCTCATTTGCGATGGAAATGTCAAAGTTATACCACAAGGAGGTTCTCCCGAGCTACTAGAATAGTATGCTACAGCCAGCAACATTCTGTCACGCGTGTCTTAATTACAGTGGATAAATTAGACTTGATAGTTAATACTTGTTTATGATCGTTAATACATGCCAGCTAGCTTACTAATAAAAACATTTCTCATTGTTTGAGTTGGGTGAATGTATGGATGTTAAACAAACAAACTCAATAATATATGCTAAGGCTGCATTCACACTAGATCAGGCAATGCAGGAAAAACGGCAGTCCTCCCATTCATTTGAATCGGGGTAGTGCACTTAGGCTGCGGGGTGGGGACCGCATTGGGTGCCGAAAAAAAACGTAGCGGCCTGGGGGAAGAAGTAGAACCAGAATCAACTTTTGCCGTAACGCAACCCGACGTCACGCTGCGGTGGCCAATCACGTAAGTTTAAATTACCATGTAGCATTCCGCTGTTTACTGAGCCACTGTCGGATGAATTACTGACGGAATTCATTTCCTAAGATTTGATTTTATGATCGTCAGCATGATTTGACAGTGCCGGGTAATGGGACAAGTACCGAAACAATAGCTACTAGCTAAATACTAATTCTGAACTTCGGAATTAAGCTGTATAAAAAAAGATTCGCTATTTAGCAGTTCTTGCATGCTAGTTTATTGTACCTAGCACTATGGAGTTCATGGACCAAACGATGATACTCTCCCAGTTGTGTCCTCGCTTGGTTTATTTTGTGTACCCAGCTTCGACGTCTGGCTTGCAATCTATGCTGCAAAATAACGATAGCAAGCATTTGTTTGAGTTAGTAGACAGGAAATGGGGGGGGGGGTAAAGTTCACAACATGACATCATGCAAATGGGCCATGTAGTGACACGCCCACACCTCCGCACAACCCTGCGGGAAGGTGCCGCATTGCCTGATCTGGTGTGAATGCAGCGTAAGTCTGACTGAATGACTAAAACGTTTTTAGGACTGTTTACTGGTGTTTGGCTTGTCTTCACATCCCCACTGCCTGACAATAGCCAGGTGCTGATACGGAATGCGGATGTGCGAATGTGTCGGACTCTCCTCTGGCAGGCTATTTAGCAACTGAACCCTCAAACACCAAACATTATAAATATAAACTATATTCACACTGTAGGATACAGTGCTATTGAGGATAAATTGAAAATAAGTTTGCACAAGCCAGTATATCTGACCAAAAAGGATTTTGATGGCGTTGAAACAGCAGCAACCACAGACAGCGCGATGAAATTTGCTCCAATGAAATTACAAAGGGCTACAAACAGCAGCTCAGACGCACGTCAGAGGAGAGGGCGAGACATTCGCACCTGACCGTCACCAAAACCTGCATTTTAAAATCATTGCACACTTTGACCTCTGTCAGTAAAAACCGTTAATCAATACCTATTTTTATTCAACCCATAATGGTGTCAGGTTTCACGTTCCCCTCGCTTGCTTGTAGCTGGTGTCTCTCGTCTGAGCACATCTTTGCTGGTCTCTCTCAAAGATGCCTCGAAAGAAATAATTTTTCCCCATATGAAAATGTTATAAACAATAATTGTTTATTTCAATAATTCAGTCATTTCAATAATTGTCCATTTCCCTATTTGGTAAACGAGGAACTAGATGCTGACAGGAGAGACACAACTACGAGCAATTTGCCAATTTAAAACAATTCATTTTGCATTAAAAACTAACACAAAACCCAATAGCAAAAGCCTACTATACAGACTAATCTGGTGTGTGCTTATAATAAATGCATGTGATAAATGCTGTTTCTTTTCCATGAATCATTCGGTATAGGATTGAATTGCGCGTATACAATCCTCAAATGACGACTGTAGCAGCAGTGAACAAAAATATAATTACATTACATTACATTACATTACATTCATTTAGCAGACGCTTTTATCCAAAGCGACGTACAAAAGTGCATTTTCATGATCGTAGACAACTGCTGAACACGGGTTCAGTGAGGTACAATTACTTATTTTGTAAAGCTATTTCTAGCCGAGAACAAAGAACACTATCCTGGTCTAACATCTGCAAAGCCAAACTAGGCAGAAGAATAAGCTAGAGTATTAGGACAAATACAATTTACCAAGAAGTGCAGGGATGGGGCAACATGTAACAAGTGACAGGAAAAAAGGGTTTTTTTTTTTTTTTTTTTTTTTTTTTTTTTTAATATATATATATATATACACACAGCGTGGTGGTGGTTATTCTAGGTATAGTCTGAAGAGATGAGTCTTCAGGCCACGGCGGAAGATGGATAGTGAGGGGGAGGTTCGGAGAGGGACGGGGAGTTCGTTCCACCACTGGGGAGCTAGGGTGGAGAAGCTCTGTGATCCCTTTGGGCGGGTGGGAGGGGTTGCAAGACGCCCTGCTGCCGCAGAGCGGAGTGGTCGAGCAGGCACATAGAATTGAGTCATGTCCTGCAAGTAGATAGGGGCTGTCCTGTTGGCGGCAGTGTAGGCAAGGGTCAGGGCTTTGAATCGGATCCTGGCAGCGACCGGTAGCCAGTGAAGTGATCGCAGCAGGGGAGTGACGTGGGAGAATTTGGGGAGGTTGTAGATGAGTCGGGCAGCGGAATTCTGAATCATCTGTAGTGGCTGTATGGCACAAGCTGGCAGGTTTGCAAGGAGAGAGTTGCAATAATCAAGGCGAGAGGTCACCGTAGCCTGGACGAGCAGCTGGGTGGAGTGCGTCGTCAGGTATGGTCGAATCCTCCTGATGTTGTATAGGAGGAATCTGCAGGACCGTGATGTTGCCTTGATGTGCTCCTTGAGGTCCAGCTGGTCATCCAGGACCACCCCCAGGCTCTTTGCAGAGTGAGAGGCAGTCACTGTGGTGCCATCAACCGTGATTGAGAGTTCACGAAGCAAGGAGGTCTTGTACGGGAAGAAGAGCAGCTCAGTTTTGTTGAGGTTGAGCTTCAGATGGTGGCTGGCCATCCAAGTGGAGATGTCAGCCAGGCAGGAAGAGATCTTATCATTGATCTGTGTGGCCGAGGGGGGGAAAGAAAAGTAGAGTTGTGTGTCATCTGCATAACAATGATAGGAAAAACCATGTGAATTAATGACTGAACCAAGAGATCTGGTGTATAAGGAGAACAGCAGAGGACCCAGTACAGATCCCTGCGGCACTCCCGTGACAAGTGGATGAGAGAAGCACCGTGTTATATTTATGCCTTACGTTTATACCGACTCTCCCCTACATCCTAAGTGACACTAATGTGTATGACGTTGGACTGTGTTCAAAACCCTGACTACTGTTAAGTTTCACAGTCTGACCACAAAGTTTGTTGAATAACTGTTTGTATACGTACATTCCACTCAAATACACACAAAAATGTTATGGGTAACAAGGATGTTCCTATTTTCAGCTTGTCTTTAAAATGTATTTTTCATACCAATTTTCATGCTTCTATCCACCACGTGACATTTTGTTCACTTAATTCTCCTTGCTAAATAGCCATTGTTATTAGTATCTTGTGCTTTCTACATTATGTGCATTATGGGCAGCACTGTTATCCATAGCCACTTCCAAGTACTGTACATTTGCACAGTAGATTCATATGAGCACCAGTAGATTCATATGAGCACCAGTAGATTTGTAAGAGAACCTTTAGATTCATATGAGCACCTTTAGACTCATATGAGCACCAGCCGATTCATATGAGCACCAGTAGATTTGTAAGAGAACCTTTAGATTCATATGAGAACCAGTAGATTTGTAAGAGAACCTTTAGGTTTATATGAACACCGGTAGATTCATAAGAGAGCCTTTAGAGTCATATGTGAACCAGCAGATTCAGATGTGCACCAGCAGGTATATATGTGCACCATTAGATTCATATGAGCGCCAGTAGATTTGTAAGAGAACCTTTAGATTCATATGAGAACCAGTAGATTTGTAAGAGAACCTTTAGATTCATATGAGCACCATTAGATTCATTTGAGAACCATTAGATTCATATGAGCACCAGTAGATTCATATGAGCACCAGTAGATTTGTAAGAGAACCTTTAGATTCATATGAGAACCAGTAGATTTGTAAGAGAACCTTTAGATTCATATGAGCACCATTAGATTCATTTGAGAACCATTTGATTCATATGAGCACTTTTAGATTCATATGTGAACCAGCAGATTCATATGAGCACCAGTAGATTTGTAAGAGAACCATTAGATTTATATGAGCATGTTTAGATTCATATGAGCACCAGTAGATTTTTAAGAGAACCATTAGATTCATATGAGCACCAGTAGATTCATATGAGCACCATTAGATTCATATGAGCACCGGTAGATTCGTAAGAGAGCCTTTAGATTCAAATGTGAGCCATTGGATTCATATGAGCACCAGTAGATTCATATGAGCACCAGTCGATTCGTAAGAGAGCCTTTAGTTTCAAATGTGTACCAGCAGGTATATATGTGCACCAGTAGATTCATATGAGTACCAGTAAATTCATATGAGCACCTTTATATTCATATGAGCACCATTGGATTCATTTGAGCACCATTCGATTCATATGAGCACCAGTAGATTCATATGAGCACCAGTAAATTTGTAAGAGAACCTTTAGGTTCATATGAGCACCAGTAGATTCGTATGAGCACCAGTAGATTTGTGTGAGCACCAGCAGGTATATGTGAGTAGATTCATGTAAGAAACCCCTCAGATACTCCATACGGCATGTGGAGGTCACCAACTGTAAGAAACCCGTCCGCAAACCAAACAGTGGAAGTATCTGTGTGGTGAAGGAACGTATGTAGTCTTGCTGGAATGAGATTAATTTCATGTAATCTTGATTATCTGACTCCAAAATAGTGTTTTCACCTTTCCTCTGGTGCTAACAAATATGCATGGCCAGAGGAAACTGCTTTCCACCAGTAGTGTGTCTCTATACTGATCGCTGTCTAAAACTTGGTAGAGGCAGACATGTCTCTGGCTTGTGTAGCCTGCATAAATACAATTGAGTATGAACAGGTACAACACTAGTGTATAGGCCAGTAACTACGAGGTGCTGGTATCCTCAGTTCTATGTGTATGTTAGGACCTTAAGCTGCTAGGTGTACAGTGGCAAGAGTCAACGAAGAATGGCAGGTTAAAATGAATGCAGTTTATTGTTCAGTGTGTCCAGTAATATTAACGATATACAATGGTGCAAAATGTGAGTGGTGAAATGGCTATACACATTTGCATATGCGCAGGAGACGAGTTTAGACGAGTCTCCCTGAACCATTGCACCTTTCCCCATATATACAGAAAGATCAAAGCAAAACACCAAGTCATGAAATAAAGACACAATCCGGACCAAACAGTACAGATCAATGATCCTGCTTGTGCTATCTCTGTAAGCTTATCACACCGGGTTAACCTTGGTATCTGGCTGGCCACTGACCCATTTGTATCAAGATCTTTAGTCAGCACCCCACCACCAAAGACACCAACTTGTTTCCCATGTTATCAGGTTTCTACTGTAACGATACAAAACTTGATCACATTATATTATGGAGAACCTAAGGTTCACATAATGCTGATCCAGTAGGGTATTTTGCTACTTAGCACTGTATCTATCTAATTTGCTGACTCCCTTCTTTTGGAGGTCTGATAAGTAGCACACTTCTGTGAACTGCCCTATTGCCATATGAGCACCAGCAGGTTCATTAGCATTGTTCAATTACTGTAGCCGAACATAGGCTCATGGGTTAGCCTGTTTGTGTGAATGATCACATTGTAAAGCTTGGCTGTGCTGGTGCGTGCTCAGAGTGCCGTGTTAAGTTCCCTGTGTGAATGCCCAGATCCTGACGTGCCCAGGAACTTCAGGGTGACCGCTTGGGACAGCAACAGCGTGACCGTGGGATGGGACTGCCCCCCGAGCGACCCCGCCTCGGGCCTCACCGGCTTCCTGCTCACGGTCTTCCACGTGGACGGCTCTGGCCACGTCCTGGAGGAGAGGAGCTTCAGACACACGCTGGGCAGCCCGGTGTTCACCGTGGGCAGCTTGCCTCCCTGTAGCAGGGTGCAGCTGGGGCTTCAGGTGGTGTGCCAGTCTGTGGGCCAGTCTACGGGCCAGTCTGTGGGCCAGTCTGTGGGCCAGTCTACGGGCCAGTCCCGCCTCAGCAGGATGGTCCTCAGCGATGGAAACTCTGGTATAGCTACAGAGCGCCTGTGTCTGGCACCCACACCATATGACCAAAAGTATCTGGACACCCCTTGTTCTGGGACTGTTCTTCATGGTTTGGGCTAGGCCCAGTGACAGCAAATCTTAATGCTACAGCATACAATCACATTCTGGATGATTCTATGCTTTCCCAACGGTTTGAGAATGGTGTGGATGAACTTGACTGGCCTGCACAGAAACCTGACTGCAAGTCCATCCAACACCTTTGGGATTGGAAAGCCAACTGTGAGCCAGACCTAATGGCCCAATCAGTGCAAATCCCTGCAGCAGTGCTCTGGTATCTTGAATAGGGCCTTCCCAGAAGAGTGGAAGTTGTTATAGCAACAAAGCGTGGGCCAACTCCATATTAACATCAATTATTTTGGATAAGATGTTGAATGTCAGGTGTCCACATACTTTTGGCCATGTATTGGTTGTGTGGTGTACAATACAGTGCAGGCCAAAAGTATTAGGCCATCTGTGGGTTTAAAAAATAATAATAATTTTTTGAAAAAAACTTTAGGTAGAGCGGAATTCAGTTAATTTATGGACATTTATTGAATAAGGAACCAAAGTACAGACATTTTCAATTTCTACCTACAATAACAACAACGAGTTTTACTTAAAACAACTTTTAAAACACAACTTTTCTCAAAATAACCTCCTTTGGCTTTAATTACAGTTAAAGAAATTATTGGAGGTCTGTCTAATCTTTTTGGAGGCAGAGGAGTAAAATTGTTAAATTGACTGAAATCTTATCGATGCGTTTTTTTTAAACCACAGGTAGCCTAATACCATTTGGCTTGTAGTGTAAGTGAATTTGGCACTAAAGTTGTAAGAAATATGGCAAAGGAGGAGCAAGTTAGGCTTAGATTTGCAGAGCCAAGTAAATATACTGTGTGTATATATATATATATATTATTATATATATTATATATATAATATATTGCCTTTACCAAACTTTCTTGGTCCAGTATGGATGGTGCTTGGCCCACTGGAGTCTTTTCTTGTTAATAGGGAGCAGCAAGGGCTTTTTTGCAGATACACAACATTTTAGGCCAGCAGATCATAGCCACTGTTTCACTGGAAAAACTGGTGTGTCTCTTGTTGCATTGAGCTTTTCCTGTAGTTGTGGTGCAGTTTTACTTTGCTATTAACTTTAACAGTTTATTTTGCTATTTCTTGGTCTTCTGGTAAAATAGCTGCCCATCAGCTGGACCCTGCCGTGCATGTACTGAACACTGCACCTGGAAATCTTAAGCTTCTTTGCAATTTCTTACTGGGAATAACCTTTTTGCCACAATATGTTTACTTGGCCTGCACATCTAAGCCTAACTCCTCCTCCTTTGCCTGCCAGTGAGATGAGCAGGAAACCACGTCAGGGCAGCATTCTCAATGCCCACCCATTCTGTAAGGCGGTCAATTAAACCATAACAACCATATCAAAGACAGCACTGAGATCTATAAAACCGGTACTGAGCAAGCACCGTTATCTGCGTTTAAATGGAAATTGTTAGTTACTTTGTGAAGAGCCGTTTTGGTATTATGCATTGCGTGAAAGTCAGCTTGGAATTTTGTAAATAGAATATTAGTAATTATAAAAGTCAATAACTGCTTTGACAACACCTTTTCAAATACCTTCTAAAGAAATGGAAACTTTGAGATTGGCCTGTAATTGTTTAGGACAGTGGAATCTAAATTAGGTTTCTTCAAAAGAGGCTGAACAATGGACCTCTGATATTAACAGAATTTGGAACTCTGATATTAACAATCTTATTGACAAAGAAAGTCAAACTTTTCACACAACAGATGACTTCAGATTGCATTTTGATTACGGATTGACAATGCTATCGATGGTATTGGAAAGGACTCTTGGGTTGTGGCTATTTTCAGATATCAGATTGGAGAATTACTTTGGTCTCGCATCTTACCTGTAGTATTAAAATTTTAGCATAAGATCCTTCAAAAGACTATAATGAACTTGACGCTCAGCCTTTCTACAATCCCTTTTTAAGGGGTGTATATAATTATTGATCCAGGATGTATTCCTAGAGTAAGATTTAGGGCTATTTTCTGGAATCAGTGTTGGATGGGCGCAGTCAACGGTGTGACATGGTGTACCGGGTGCGGCTTGTGACTGTTGGTATTTTCGGGACCAGAGACGAGCAGTGCACAGTGTAAAGTGCATAACACACCTGCCAACACAGCGGGTTATACTGAATGTACTATCAGTGGGTGTGGTGCAGCTACATTATTGGCCAGTTTTAATTTCCTATTGTAGGAGCCATTATGTTGGTTTATAGTAATTATAAGAACCCCAAAAAACTATTGTGGCATTTATTTATTCTGTTCTACATTTAAGTTGAAGTTATAATGGAATTTATTATGCATTTGTTATTTATTGTTTAGTGTGCATTAATTATTTTATGAGTGTGTCCCTCTATAGGTGAAGGGGGAATAAATTATATTTAAGATGGTGTGGTGACGCGGGCCGGCGGGAGTAGACGGGTGCGAGCGGAAACGGTCATTGACCGTGTTTTGCACCACCAAAGGGGACCTGTGGAAACAAAAACAATATTAAATTGACTTTAATATTGTTTTTGTTTATTATTGCAGTTTTATGTTCATTTAATTTGTAAATAAATTCAACAAGAGCAAAAACAATAATACGTTTTTATTTCAATTACAACACGCGTCAGACCACTGCACCCAACTCCCAGTGAAGTGGATAAAAGTGGGAAAACGTTTTCTGGAACATAGGAAACAAAAGGACAGAAACTGAACCTATTTTTACCACTATATTTAGTCAATGACCCGGCTCTGGATCATTTCGATGTGGATTATTGAAATAACTTGGAGAGGCTGCTTTTCGCGGGATGCATCAAACAAAGGAGAGCGTCTCGGCGGAGGTATGTGTTTCAAAGCTAAATAATTTTACGGAACATGGAATGATATGAACATAACTGGAATTGAAATGAACTACATTTTACAAGGTTTATTTTGAATGTATGGACACAAATAATAGGGTGCTTTTGAATCAGCGCAACAAACTTAAGGCTTTGAAATTGGAATACAAGCAGTGTTTGAATGGACTACGCTAATTGAAGGAAATTAATTTTTGTTTCTACTGGAAAAGAAATAGAAATTCTTTTTGAGGAGCAGAATGGCTGACTCCGACACAGAAGTAAATGCAGGCCTACCTGAGAAGGATTTAAATGAAGCCACAGGGCGAGTGCGTTCCTCTAGATCGGGAAAAATGTCGCATTTAACGCGAAGAATGAATATTGTTAATTCTCTCATGGCTGACGATGAGTATGTTGATGAAGTTAAGGGAAACTTGGCGAAATTCAATGACATGCTTAATGAATTCAAAGGTCTTCATGTATCATACATTCAAATGTTGAATGAAGAGGATAAAAAGGAGGATTTAAAAGGCTGGTACGAACCGAGAATTGCACAAATTAACGCCTTTCTTATAAATGTGATTAAGTGGATATCTGCCATCGAAAATCCTGATCCTCACAGTACGGTTCCTAACGTTCCTGTTTCCTCTTCTGAATTTAATTCAAGTGTTCGTCTAAATGATGAGGATCAACTGTCAGTTATTTCCTCTATCAGAAGTGACAGGTCCTGCAGATCTAGTAGATCAAAATCAAGTGCCTCATTCACAGCTTCAGCGCGAATTTGCGCAGAAGCAGAGCGCGCGGCTCTGTTGGCCAAGGCTGCTGCGTTGCAAGAGAAGCACGCTCTAGAAAAACAGCAAGAGCAACTTGATCAGCAAAAGGAAGAAATTAGGAAAAGAAGAGAGACGCTAGAGATTCAAACTGAATTGGCAGCCAACACAGCGAAATTAACTACCTCAAAAATGCCGAAACTTCTGTTGATGAGAATTGTATAGCAAATGAAATACAATCAGATGAATGGATCTCTTCAGAGTGAAAAGAAAAGAAATCAAGTCTAGTCATGACACAAAGTCTCAAACAAGAGCCCAGAGCAAAATGATGTGTGACCAAATACAAGCTTTTAAGACTACACTTGGAAGACAGTCAATAAGTTTGGATGATCTGTTGAAAGCAGAAAGGGCCATCATTGTGTTCTGCCAAAGACAGAGATATTCAGATGAAATGGAAAAGTTAGAGAAAACATCCTCTACTGGAAAGGCCTTCAACAGACAAAGTAGCATCTACAAGCTTGATCCAGTGCTAGAGGATGGAGTTTTACGAGTAGGAGGGAGATTGAACAAGTCAGCAATGTCTGATGAGGCCAAGCGACCAATGATTCTGCCAAAGGATCATCACATTTCCACTCTTGTGCTTCGTCATATACATGAACACCTTGGGAACGGCGGCAGAAATCACATCCTCTCACAACTCCGGCAAAAGTACTGGATTGTTAATGCCAACTCCGCTACTCGTAGGGTAATATCCAGATGTGTTGTGTGCAGACGCATAAGAGGCAAGATGGGGGACCAAAAGATGGCAGTCTTCCCAAGGAGAGACTAAAAGCTGATCTTCCACCATTCAGCAATGTTGGACTAGACTACTTTGAGCCTTTTGACGTAAAAAGAGGAAGAAGTCACGTGAAAAGGTATGGAGTAAATTTTAGCCATACACCTTGAAATGGCTCACTCGATGGACACTGACTCTTGTATTAACGCCTTGAGAAGGTTTGTGTGTAGGAGAGGTCAAGTCACACACATCCGATCTGACAATGGGACCAACCTGGTTGGTGCAAAAAATGAGCTGCAAAAGGCCATCTCTGATTGGAACCACAATGAGATCCAGAAAGAAACGCTTCAGAAAGGAGTTTAATGGAGTTTTAATC
The DNA here is from genome assembly GCF_018555375.3 of Anguilla rostrata. Classification (NCBI taxonomy): domain Eukaryota; kingdom Metazoa; phylum Chordata; class Actinopteri; order Anguilliformes; family Anguillidae; genus Anguilla; species Anguilla rostrata. Next base: position 26,367 of record NW_026986444.1, read on the forward strand.
CTCCTGCAGCTTCACATCACGGTGGAGTTTGGGAAAGACTTATCCGCATGGTGCGACAAATTCTTTATTCCATCCTGAAAGAACAAGAACTCGATGACGAAAGTCTTGAAACTCTACTGTGTGAAGCCATCTTAATTAAACAGCTGCCCTATTACCACTGTTACAGAGGATGAAAAAGACCTTGAGGCGCTGACTCCGAACCACATTCTCCTTTTAAAGACTCATCCTGCTTTCCCACCTGGATTGTTCCAGAAGTCTGACTTGTACATTAAACGACAGAAGAGACAGAAATGGTTTACTGTAAAAAGAGGATTCCAGAGAGGGGATGTCGTAATGGTGGTCGACAGCACAGCTCCTCATGGATCCTGGCCTCTTGGAAAGGTACTCGAAGTCCAGCCTGACTCTAAAGGACTAACAAGAGCTGTTACACTCAAGACTAAGACTGGAGTCTTGGAAAGACCAGTGACAAAGCTCTGCCTGCTTCTTGAAGGCTCAGAGGTCACTGAATGAAGATTGACCTGCTTGGCAAGACATAAAGATAAGTACCACATTGTACATTCACTCTCATTTCTTGATTTTTCTTTAATGTTTAGAATACATGAATGGCTCCTTATATAGCATTTCTGTTTGTAATTGTTGCATAGACACACAATTAGGGGCCGGTGTGTAGGAGCCATTAATTTATGTTGGTTTATAATAAGAACCCCAAAAAGGTATTATGAAGGAATTATTTATTTATTCTGTTCTACATTTAAGTTGAAATTATAATGGAATTTATCATGTATTTGTTATTCATTGTTTAGTGTGCATTAGTTATTTTATGAGT